>NC_134495.1:48862901-49015401 GCF_040206685.1 Ascaphus truei | reverse complement strand
GGTGAGAGAGACAGAGAGTGGGTGAGAGAGACAGAGAGTGGGTGAGAGAGACAGAGAGTGGGTGAGAGAGACAGAGAGTGGGTGAGAGAGACAGAGAGTGGGTGAGAGAGACAGAGAGTGGGTGACAGAGAGAGAGAGTGGGTGACAGAAGAGAGAGAGTGGGTGACAGAGAGAGAGAGTGGGTGACAGAGAGAGAGAGTGGGTGACAGAGAGAGAGAGTGGGTGACAGAGAGAGAGAGTGGGTGACAGAGAGAGAGAGTGGGTGACAGAGAGAGAGAGTGGGTGACAGAGAGAGAGAGTGGGTGACAGAGAGAGAGAGTGGGTGACAGAGAGAGAGTGGGTGACAGAGAGAGAGAGGGTGACAGAGAGAGAGAGGGTGACAGAGAGAGAGAGGGTGACAGAGAGAGAGAGAGGGTGACACAGAGAGAGAGAGAGGGTGACACAGAGAGAGAGAGAGGGTGACACAGAGAGAGAGAGAGAGGGTGACAGAGACAGAGAGAGGGTGACAGAGACAGAGAGAGGGTGAGAGAGACAGAGAGAGGGTGAGAGAGACAGAGAGAGGGTGAGAGAGACAGAGGGTGACAGAGAGAGAGACAGAGGGTGACAGAGAGAGAGAGAGAGGGTGACAGAGAGAGAGAGAGGGTGACAGAGAGAGAGAGAGAGGGTGACAGAGAGAGAGAGAGAGGGTGACAGAGAGAGAGAGAGGGAGAGAGAGAGAGAGAGGGTGACAGAGAGAGAGAGAGAGGGTGACAGAGAGAGAGAGAGGGTGACAGAGAGAGAGAGGGTGACAGAGAGAGAGAGAGTGACAGAGAGAGAGAGAGCGTGACAGAGAGAGAGAGAGCGTGACAGAGAGAGAGAGAGTGGGTGACAGAGAGAGAGAGTGGGTGACAGAGAGAGAGAGTGGGTGACAGAGAGAGAGAGTGGGTGACAGAGAGAGAGAGTGGGTGACAGAGAGAGAGAGTGGGTGACAGAGAGAGAGAGTGGGTGACAGAGAGAGAGAGTGGGTGACAGAGAGAGAGAGTGGGTGACAGAGAGAGAGTGGGTGACAGAGAGAGAGAGAGGGTGACAGAGAGAGAGAGAGGGTGACACAGAGAGAGAGAGAGGGTGACACAGAGAGAGAGAGAGAGGGTGACAGAGACAGAGAGAGGGTGACAGAGACAGAGAGAGGGTGAGAGAGACAGAGAGAGGCAGACAGAGACAGAGAAAGGCAGACAGAGAGAGGGTGAGAGAGACAGAGAGAGGGTGAGAGAGACAGAGAGAGGGTGAGAGAGAGGGTGAGAGAGACAGAGGGTGAGAGAGACAGAGGGTGAGAGAGACAGAGGGTGAGAGAGACAGAGAGAGGGTGAGACAGAGAGAGGGTGAGAGAGACAGAGAGAGGGTGAGAGAGACAGAGAGAGGGTGAGAGAGACAGAGAGAGGGTGAGAGAGACAGAGAGAGGGTGAGAGAGACAGAGAGAGGGTGAGAGAGACAGAGAGAGGGTGAGAGAGACAGAGGGTGACAGAGAGAGAGACAGAGGGTGACAGAGAGAGAGACAGAGGGTGACAGAGAGAGAGACAGAGGGTGACAGAGAGAGAGACAGAGGGTGACAGAGAGAGAGAGAGAGGGTGACAGAGAGAGAGACAGAGGGTGACAGAGAGAGAGAGAGAGAGAGAGAGGGTGACAGAGAGAGGATGACAGAGAGAGAGAGAGAGGGTGAGAGAGACAGAGAGAGGGTGAGAGAGACAGAGAGAGGGTGAGAGAGACAGAGGGTGAAAGAGAGAGAGACAGAGGGTGACAGAGAGAGAGAGAGAGGGTGACAGAGAGAGAGAGAGGGTGACAGAGAGAGAGGGTGACAGAGAGAGAGAGGGTGACAGAGAGACAGAGAGAGGGTGACAGAGAGACAGAGAGAGGGTGAGAGAGACAGAGAGAGGGTGAGAGAGACAGAGAGAGGGTGAGAGAGACAGAGAGAGGGTGAGAGAGACAGAGAGAGGGTGAGAGAGACAGAGAGAGGGTGAGAGAGACAGAGGGTGACAGAGAGAGAGACAGAGGGTGACAGAGAGAGAGACAGAGGGTGACAGAGAGAGAGAGAGAGAGGGTGACAGAGAGAGAGAGAGAGGGTGACAGAGAGAGAGAGAGAGGGTGACAGAGAGAGAGAGAGAGGGTGACAGAGAGAGAGAGAGAGGGAGAGAGAGAGAGAGAGGGTGACAGAGAGAGAGAGAGAGGGTGACAGAGAGAGAGAGAGAGAGGGTGACAGAGAGAGAGAGAGAGGGTGACAGAGAGAGAGAGAGGGTGACAGAGAGAGAGAGAGGGTGACAGAGACAGAGAGAGGGTGACAGAGACAGAGAGAGGGTGACAGAGACAGAGAGAGGGTGACAGAGACAGAGAGAGGCAGACAGAGACAGAGAGAGGCAGACAGAGACAGAGAGAGGCAGACAGAGAGAGGGTGAGAGAGACAGAGAGAGGGTGAGAGAGACAGAGAGAGGGTGAGAGAGACAGAGAGAGGGTGAGAGAGACAGAGAGAGGGTGAGAGAGACAGAGGGTGACAGAGAGAGAGAGACAGAGGGTGACAGAGAGAGAGAGGGTGACAGAGAGAGAGAGGGTGACAGAGAGAGAGAGAGAGGGTGACAGAGAGAGAGAGAGAGAGAGAGGGTGACAGAGAGAGAGAGAGAGAGGGTGACAGAGAGAGAGAGGGTGACAGAGAGAGAGAGAGAGGGTGTCAGAGAAAGAGAGAGAGAGAGGGTGAGAGAGACAGAGAGAGGGTGAGAGACAGAGAGAGAGTGAGAGAGACAGAGGGTGACAGAGAGAGAGAGAGAGGGTGACAGAGAGAGAGAGAGAGGGTGACAGAGAGAGAGAGAGAGGGTGACAGAGAGAGAGAGAGAGGGTGACAGAGAGAGAGAGAGAGGGTGACAGAGAGAGGGTGAGAGAGACAGAGAGAGGGTGAGAGAGACAGAGAGAGGGTGAGAGAGACAGAGAGAGGGTGAGAGAGACAGAGAGAGGGTGAGAGAGACAGAGGGTGACAGAGAGAGAGACAGAGGGTGACAGAGAGAGAGAGAGAGAGGGTGACAGAGAGAGAGAGAGAGGGTGACAGAGAGAGAGAGAGAGGGTGACAGAGAGAGAGAGAGAGGGTGACAGAGAGAGAGAGGGTGACAGAGAGAGAGAGAGGGAGAGAGAGAGAGAGAGAGAGAGGGTGACAGAGAGAGAGAGAGGGTGACAGAGAGAGAGAGGGTGACAGAGAGAGAGAGAGCGTGACAGAGAGAGAGAGAGCGTGACAGAGAGAGAGAGAGAGCGTGACAGAGAGAGAGAGCGTGACAGAGAGAGAGAGGGTGACACAGAGAGAGAGAGAGGGTGACACAGAGAGAGAGAGAGAGGGTGACACAGAGAGAGAGAGAGAGAGAGGGTGACACAGAGAGAGAGAGGGTGACACAGAGAGAGAGAGAGGGGGTGACACAGAGAGAGAGAGGGGGGGTGACACAGAGAGAGAGAGGGTGACACAGAGAGAGAGAGGGTGACACAGAGAGAGAGAGGGTGACACAGAGAGAGAGAGGGTGACACAGAGAGAGAGAGGGTGACACAGAGAGAGAGAGGGTGACACAGAGAGAGAGAGGGTGACACAGAGAGAGAGAGAGAGAGAGAGAGAGAGAGGGTGACACAGAGAGAGAGAGAGAGAGAGAGAGGGTGACACAGAGAGAGAGAGAGGATGACACAGAGATAGAGAGGGTGACAGAGAGAGAGAGAGGGTGACAGAGAGAGAGAGAGAGGATGACACAGAGAGAGAGAAAGGATGACACAGAGAGAGAGAGAGGATGACACAGAGAGAGAGAGGATGACACAGAGATAGAGAGGGTGACAGAAAGAGAGAGAGAGAGAGAGGGTGACAGAGAGAGAGAGGGTGACAGAGGGTGAGAGAGACAGAGGGTGAGAGAGACAGAGAGAGAGAGAGAGACAGAAAGGGAGAGGGACAGAGAGGGAGAGGGACAGAGAGGGTGAGGGTGAGAGGGGGAGACAGACACGGGTACACACACACACACACTGGCACACACATACACACACTGGTACACACACACACACACACTGGTACACACACACTGGTACACACACACACACACTGGTACACACACACACACACACACACTGGTACACACACACACACACTGGTACACACACACTGGTACACACACACACTGGTACACACACACACTGGTACACACACACACACTGGTACACACACACACTGGTACACATGTACGTACACACACACACACACACACACACACACTGGTACACACACACACACTGGTACACACACACACACACACACACACACACACACACTGGTACACACACACACACACACACTGGTACACACACACACCCACACACACTGGTACACACACTGGTACACACACACACACACACTGGTACACACACACACACACACACACACACACACTGGTACACACACACACACACACAAACACACACACACACACACACACACACAGACTGGAGTACAGAGGCAGCCACGAGCAGGTGGCTCTCCGCCTCCCCCTGCACCCACCCCCGCGCCCATCTCCCGCACCTAGGGGGGGGGGGGGGGGGGATAGGAGCGCCGGGACACAAAGGTAAACTGCCGCCGCCCCCCCTCCCCCGGAGGGCAGCCACGGGCTCCCGGGGCAGAATGGGGGAACACCGCGCAGCCACCACTGCCAGCCCCCGCGCCCATCTCCCGAACCAAGGGGACAGGGGGGGGGGGGGGAAGGGAGCGCCAGGACAGGAGGCAAAGGATAAAAAACCCACCTCCTATCACCCCGATCGGGCAGAGGGGGGGAAACACCGCGCAGAAGAGCCAGGAGCCGCGGGCACAGACACACACCACGTGTGCTCTGCCGCAGGAAGCGGTAGCCCCGCCCCCAGGCACCCTTCCTTCCATCCATTCCACATGCCGGTCCTTGGTGAAGGATGATGCCGGGGGGCGGGGCTTAATGCCGGGACGCTGGGGATTGGCCAACAAGGTAGGAAACTGCCGGGGGGGGGGGGTTGGCATTAAAAAAAAAAAAAATACTTACCAGCCGGGGCTGCTGCAGTCTCCTCCTCCGAGCCGCCGCAGACTCGCGCACAGCGCACAGCGCACCGCAGCTTACTCGCGCACAGTGCACCGCAGCTTACTCGCGCACCGCCGGCGACAAAAAAAATTAAAATGGGAACACATTGAGGAAAATCCGGGACATTTCCGGTACACACAGAAAATCGGTACAGCTCCCGAAAAACCGGGACTGTACCGGCAAAAGGGGGACGGGTGGTCACCCTAACTCTATGTATAAGATGATCGCTATGCCGCTCCTGTCTCTGTATGACTCTATGTATAAGATGATCGCTATGCTGCTCCTGTCTCTGTATGACTCTGTATGTATAAGATGATCGCTATGCTGCTCCTGTCTCTGTATGACTCTGTATGTATAAGATGATCGCTATGCTGCTCCTGCCTCTGTATGACTCTGTATGTATAAGATGATCGCTATGCTGCTCCTGCCTCTGTATGACTCTATGTATAAGATGATTGCTATGCTGCTCCAGCCTCTGTATGACTCTATGTATAAGATAATCGCTATGCTGCTCCTGCCTCTGTATGACTCTGTATGTATAAGATAATCGCTATGCTGCTCCTGTCTCTGTATGACTCTGTATGTATAAGATGATCGCTATGCTGCTCCTGCCTCTGTATGACTCTGTATGTATAAGATGATCGCTATGCCGCTCCTGCCTCTGTATGACTCTGTATGTATAAGATAATCGCTATGCTGCTCCTGCCTCTGTATGACTCTATGTATAAGATGATCGCTATGCTGCTCCTGTCTCTGTATGACTCTGTATGTATAAGATAATCGCTATGCCGCTCTTGCCTCTGTATGACTCTGTATGTATAAGATGATCGCTATGCTGCTCCTGCCTCTGTATGACTCTGTACAGTATGTATAAGATAATCGCTATGCCGCTCCTGCCTCTGTATGACTCTGTATGTATAAGATGATCGCTATGCCGCTCCTGCCTCTGTATGACTCTGTTTGTATAAGATGATCGCTATGCTGCTCCTGCCTCTGTATGACTCTGTATGTATAAGATGATCGCTATGCTGCTCCTGCCTCTGTATGACTCTGTATGTATAAGATGATCGCTATGCTGCTCCTGCCTCTGTATGACTCTGTATCTATAAGATAATCGCTATGCTGCTCCTGCCTCTATATGACTCTGTATGTATAAGATGATCGCTATGCTGCTCCTGCCTCTGTATGACTCTGTATGTATAAGATGATCGCTATGCTGCTCCTGTCTCTGTATGACTCTGTATGTATAAGATGATCGCTATGCCGCTCCTGCCTCTGTATGACTCTATGTATAAGATGATCGCTATGCTGCTCCAGCCTCTGTATGACTCTATGTATAAGATGATCGCTATGCTGCTCCTGCCTCTGTATGACTCTGTATGTATAAGATAATCGCTATGCTGCTCCTGTCTCTGTATGACTCTGTATGTATAAGATGATCGCTATGCCGCTCCTGCCTCTGTATGACTCTGTATGTATAAGATGATCGCTATGCTGCTCCTGCCTCTGTATGACTCTGTATGTATAAGATAATCGCTATGCCGCTCCTGCCTCTGTATGACTCTGTATGTATAAGATGATCGCTATGCTGCTCCTGCCTCTGTATGACTCTGTATGTATAAGATAATCGCTATGCTGCTCCTGCCTCTGTATGACTCTGTATGTATAAGATGATTGCTATGCTGCTCCTGCCTCTGTATGACTCTGTATGTATAAGATGATCGCTATGCTGCTCCTGTCTCTGTATGACTCTGTATGACTCTGTATGTATAAGATAATCGCTATGTCGCTCCTGCCTCTGTATGGCTCTGTATGTATAAGATGATCGCTATGCTGCTCCTGCCTCTGTATGACTCTGTATGTATAAGATGATCGCTATGCCGCTCCTGCCTCTGTATGACTCTGTATGTATAAGATAATCGCTATGCCGCTCCTGCCTCTGTATGACTCTATGTATAAGATGATCGCTATGCTGCTCCTGTCTCTGTATGACTCTGTATGTATAAGATAATCGCTATGCCGCTCCTGCCTCTGTATGACTCTGTATGTATAAGATGATCGCTATGCTGCTCCTGCCTCTGTATGACTCTGTACGGTATGTATAAGATAATCGCTATGCCGCTCCTGCCTCTGTATGACTCTGTATGTATAAGATGATCGCTATGCCGCTACTGCCTCTGTGTGACTCTGTATGTATAAGATGATCGCTATGCTGCTCCTGCCTCTGTATGACTCTGTATGTATAAGATGATCGCTATGCTGCTCCTGCCTCTGTATGACTCTGTATGTATAAGATGATCCCTATGCTGCTCCTGCCTCTGTATGACTCTGTATCTATAAGATAATCGCTATGCTGCTCCTGCCTCTGTATGACTCTGTATGTATAAGATGATCGCTATGCTGCTCCTGCCTCTGTATGACTCTGTATGTATAAGATGATCGCTATGCTGTTCCTGTCTCTGTATGACTCTGTATGTATAAGATGATCGCTATGCTGCTCCTGTCTCTGTATGACTCTGTATGTATAAGATAATCGCTATGCCGCTCCTGCCTCTGTATGACTCTGTATGTATAAGATGATCGCTATGCTGCTCCTGCCTCTGTATGACTCTATGTATAAGATGATCGCTATGCCGCTCCTGTCTCTGTATGACTCTATGTATAAGATGATCGCTATGCTGCTCCTGTCTCTGTATGACTCTGTATGTATAAGATGATCGCTATGCCGCTCCTGCCTCTGTATGACTCTATGTATAAGATGATTGCTATGCTGCTCCAGCCTCTGTATGACTCTATGTATAAGATAATCGCTATGCTGCTCCTGTCTCTGTATGACTCTGTATGTATAAGATGATCGCTATGCCGCTCCTGCCTCTGTATGACTCTGTATGTATAAGATAATCGCTATGCTGCTCCTGCCTCTGTATGACTCTATGTACAAGATGATCGCTATGCTGCTCCTGTCTCTGTATGACTCTGTATGTATAAGATAATCGCTATGCCGCTCTTGCCTCTGTATGACTCTGTATGTATAAGATGATCGCTATGCTGCTCCTGCCTCTGTATGACTCTGTACAATATGTATAAGATAATCGCTATGCCGCTCCTGCCTCTGTATGACTCTGTATGTATAAGATGATCGCTATGCCGCTCCTGCCTCTGTATGACTCTGTATGTATAAGATGATCGCTATGCTGCTCCTGCCTCTGTATGACTCTGTATGTATAAGATGATCGCTATGCTGCTCCTGCCTCTGTATGACTCTGTATGTATAAGATGATCGCTATGCTGCTCCTGCCTCTGTATGACTCTGTATCTATAAGATAATCGCTATGCTGCTCCTGCCTCTGTATGACTCTGTATGTATAAGATGATCGCTATGCTGCTCCTGCCTCTGTATGACTCTGTATGTATAAGATGATCGCTATGCTGCTCCTGTCTCTGTATGACTCTGTATGTATAAGATGATCGCTATGCCGCTCCTGCCTCTGTATGACTCTATGTATAAGATGATCGCTATGCTGCTCCAGCCTCTGTATGACTCTATGTATAAGATGATCGCTATGCTGCTCCTGCCTCTGTATGACTCTGTATGTATAAGATAATCGCTATGCTGCTCCTGTCTCTGTATGACTCTGTATGTATAAGATGATCGCTATGCTGCTCCTGCCTCTGTATGACTCTGTATGTATAAGATGATCGCTATGCTGCTCCTGCCTCTGTATGACTCTGTACAGTATGTATAAGATAATCGCTATGCCGCTCCTGCCTCTGTATGACTCTGTATGTATAAGATGATCGCTATGCCGCTACTGCCTCTGTATGACTCTGTATGTATAAGATGATCGCTATGCTGCTCCTGCCTCTGTATGACTCTGTATGTAAAAGATGATCGCTATGCTGCTCCTGCCTCTGTATGACTCTGTATGTATAAGATGATCCCTATGCTGCTCCTGCCTCTGTATGACTCTGTATCTATAAGATAATCGCTATGCTGCTCCTGCCTCTGTATGACTCTGTATGTATAAGATGATCGCTATGCTGCTCCTGCCTCTGTATGACTCTGTATGTATAAGATGATCGCTATGCTGCTCCTGTCTCTGTATGACTCTGTATGTATAAGATGATCGCTATGCCGCTCCTGCCTCTGTATGACTCTGTATGTATAAGATGATCGCTATGCTGCTCCTGCCTCTGTATGACTCTGTATGTATAAGATAATCGCTATGCCGCTCCTGCCTCTGTATGACTCTGTATGTATAAGATGATCGCTATGCCGCTCCTGCCTCTGTATGACTCTGTATGTATAAGATAATCGCTATGCCGCTCCTGCCTCTGTATGACTCTATGTATAAGATGATCGCTATGCCGCTCCTGTCTCTGTATGACTCTATGTATAAGATGATCGCTATGCTGCTCCTGTCTCTGTATGACTCTGTATGTATAAGATGATCGCTATGCTGCTCCTGCCTCTGTATGACTCTGTATGTATAAGATGATCGCTATGCCGCTCCTGTCTCTGTATGACTCTGTATGTATAAGATGATCGCTATGCCGCTCCTTCCTCTGTATGACTCTGTATGTATAAGATAATCGCTATGCCGCTCCTGCCTCAGTATGACTCTGTATGTATAAGATGATCGCTATGCCGCTCCTGCCTCTGTATGACTGTATGTATAAGATAATCGCTATGCTGCTCCTGCCTCTGTATGACTCTGTATGTATAAGATAATCGCTATGCTGCTCCTGCCTCTGTATGACTCTGTATGTATAAGATAATCGCTATGCTGCTCCTGCCTCTGTATGACTCTGTATGTATAAGATGATCGCTATGCCGCTCCTGCCTCTGTATGACTCTGTATGTATAAGATGATCGCTATGCCGCTCCTGCCTCTGTATGACTCTGTATGTATAAGATGATCGCTATGCCGCTCCTGCCTCTGTATGACTCTGTATGTATAAGATAATCGCTATGCTGCTCCTGCCTCTGTATGACTGTATGTATAAGATAATCGCTATGCCGCTCCTGCCTCTGTATGACTCTATGTATAAGATAATCGCTATGCCGCTCCTGCCTCTGTATGACTGTATGTATAAAATAATCGCTATGCCGCTCCTGCCTCTGTATGACTCTGTATGTATAAGATGATCGCTATGCCGCTCCTGCCTCTGTATGACTCTGTATGTATAAGATGATCGCTATGCCGCTCCTGCCTCTGTATGACTCTGTATGTATAAGATGATCGCTATGCCGCTCCTGCCTCTGTATGACTCTGTATGTATAAGATAATCGCTATGCTGCTCCTGCCTCTGTATGACTCTGGATGTATAAGATGATCGCTATGCTGCTCCTGCCTCTGTATGACTCTATGTATAAGATGATCGCTATGCTGCTCCTGCCTCTGTATGACTCTGTATGTATAAGATGATCGCTATGCTGCTCCTGCCTCTGTATGACTCTATGTATAAGATGATCGCTATGCCGCTCCTGCCTCTGTATGACTCTGTATGTATAAGATAATCGCTATGCCGCTCCTGCCTCTGTATGACTCTATGTATAAGATGATCGCTATGCCGCTCCTGCCTCTGTATGACTCTGTATGTATAAGATAATCGCTATGCCGCTCCTGCCTCTGTATGTATACGATGATCGCTATGCTGCTCCAGTCTCTGTATGACTGTATGTATAAGTTGATCGTTATGCTGCTCCTGCCTCTGTATGACTCTATGTATAAGATGATCGCTATGCCGCTCCTGCCTCTGTATGACTCTGTATGTATAAGATGATCGCTATGCTGCTCCTGCCTCTGTATGACTGTATGTATAAGATGATCGCTATGCTGCTCCTGCCTCTGTATGACTCTGTATGTATAAGATGATCGCTATGCTGCTCCTGCCTCTGTATGACTGTATGTATAAGATGATCGCTATGCCGCTCCTGCCTCTGTATGACTGAATGTATAAGATGATCGCTATGCTGCTCCTGCCTCTGTATGGCTATATGTATAAGATAATCGCTATGCCGCTCCTGTCTCTGTATGACTCTATGTATAAGATAATCGCTATGCCGCTCCTGCCTCTGTATGACTCTGTATGTATAAGATAATCGCTATGCCGCTCCTGCCTCTGTATGACTGTATGTATAAGATGATCGCTATGCTGCTCCTGCCTCTGTATGACTCTATGTATAAGATGATCGCTCTGCCGCTCCTGCCTCTGTATGACTCTATGTATAAGATGATCGCTATGCCGCTCCTGCCTCTGTATGACTCTGTATGTATAAGATAATCGCTATGCCGCTCCTGCCTCTGTATGTATACGATGATCGCTATGCTGCTCCTGCCTCTGTATGACTCTATGTATAAGATGATCGCTATGCCGCTCCTGCCTCTGTATGACTCTGTATGTATAAGATAATCGCTATGCCGCTCCTGCCTCTGTATGACTGTATGTATAAGATGATCGCTATGCTGCTCCTGCCTCTGTATGACTGTATGTATAAGATGATCGCTATGCTGCTCCTGCCTCTGTATGACTCTGTATGTATAAGATGATCGCTATGCTGCTCCTGCCTCTGTATGACTGTATGTATAAGATGATCGCTATGCCGCTCCTGCCTCTGTATGACTGTATGTATAAGATGATCGCTATGCTGCTCCTGCCTCTGTATGACTCTATGTATAAGATGATCGCTATGCCGCTCCTGTCTCTGTATGACTCTATGTATAAGATGATCGCTATGCTGCTCCTGCCTCTGTATGACTGTATGTATAAGATGATCGCTATGCTGCTCCTGCCTCTGTATGGCTATATGTATAAGATAATCGCTATGCCGCTCCTGTCTGTGTATGACTCTATGTATAAGATGATCGCTATGCTGCTCCTGCCTCTGTATGACTGTATGTATAAGATGATCGCTATGCTGCTCATGCCTCTGTATGGCTATATGTATAAGATAATCGCTATGCCGCTCCTGTCTGTGTATGACTCTATGTATAAGATGATCGCTATGCTGCTCCTGCCTCTGTATGACTGTATGTATACGATGATCGCTATGCTGCTCCTGCCTCTGTATGGCTTTATGTATAAGATAATCGCTATGCCGCTCCTGTCTCTGTATGACTCTATGTATAAGATAATCGCTATGCCGCTCCTGCCTCTGTATGACTCTGTATGTATAAGATAATCGCTATGCCGCTCCTGCCTCTGTATGACTCTGTATGTATAAGATGATCGCTATACCGCTCATGCCTCTGTATGACTGTATGTATAAGATGATCGCTATGCTGCTCCTGCCTCTGTATGACTCTATGTATAAGATGATCGCTCTGCCGCTCCTGCCTCTGTATGACTCTGTATGTATAAGATGATCGCTATGCTGCTCCTGCCTCTGTATGACTCTATGTATAAGATGATCGCTATGCCGCTCCTGCCTCTGTATGACTCTGTATGTATAAGATAATCGCTATGCCGCTCCTGCCTCTGTATGACTCTATGTATAAGATGATCGCTATACCGCTCCTGCCTCTGTATGACTCTGTATGTATAAGATAAACGCTATGCCGCTCCTTTCTGTGTATGACTCTATGTATAAGATGATCGCTATGCTGCTCCTGCCTCTGTATGACTGTATGTATACGATGATCGCTATGCTGCTCCTGCCTCTGTATGGCTATATGTATTAGATAATCGCTATGCCGCTCCTGCCTCTGTATGACTGTATGTATAAGATGATCGCTATGCTGCTCCTGCCTCTGTATGACTGTATGTATAAGATGATCGCTATGCTGCTCCTGCCTCTGTATGACTCTGTATGTATAAGATGATCGCTATGCCGCTCCTGCCTCTGTATGACTGTATGTATAAGATGATCGCTATGCCGCTCCTGTCTCTGTATGACTCTATGTATAAGATGATCGCTATGCTGCTCCTGCCTCTGTATGACTGTATGTATAAGATGATCGCTATGCTGCTCCTGCCTCTGTATGGCTATATGTATAAGATAATCGCTATGCCGCTCCTGTCTGTGTATGACTCTATGTATAAGATGATCGCTATGCTGCTCCTGCCTCTGTATGACTGTATGTATATGATGATCGCTATGCTGCTCCTGCCTCTGTATGGCTATATGTATAAGATAATCGCTATGCTGCTCCTGCCTCTGTATGACTCTATGTATAAGATGATCGCTATGCTGCTCCTGCCTCTGTATGACTCTATATCTATAAGATAATCACTATGCTGGTCCTGCCTCTGTATGACTCTATGTATAAGATGATCGCTATGCCGCTCCTGTCTCTGTATGACTTTGTATGTATAAGATGATCGCTATGCTGCTCCTGCCTCTGTATGACTCTGTATGTATAAGATGATCGCTATGCTGCTCCTGCCTCTGTATGACTCTGTATCTATAAGATAATCGCTATGCTGCTCCTGCCTCTGTATGACTCTATGTATAAGATGATCGCTATGCCGCTCCTGCCTCTGTATGACTCTGTATGTATAAGATGATCGCTATGCCGCTCCTGCCTCTGTATGACTCTGTATGTATAAGATGATCGCTATGCCGCTCCTGTCTCTGTATGACTGTATGTATAAGATGATCGCTATGCCGCTCCTGCCTCTGTATGACTCTATGTATAAGATAATCGCTATGCTGCTCCTGCCTCTGTATGACTCTATGTATAAGATGATCGCTATGCTGCTCCTGTCTCTGTATGACTCTGTATGTATAAGATGATCGCTATGCTGCTCCTGCCTCTGTATGACTCTGTATATATAAGATGATCGCTATGCTGCTCCTGCCTCTGTATGGCTATATCATGTATAAGATGAACGTTATGGTGCTCCTGCCTCTCTATGACTCTATGTATAAGATGATCACTATGCCGCTCCTGCCTCTGTATGACTCTGTATGTATAAGATGATCGCTATGCCGCTCCTGCCTCTGTATGACTCTGTATGTATAAGATGATCGCTATGCCGCTCCTGTCTCTGTATGACTGTATGTATAAGATGATCGCTATGCCGCTCCTGCCTCTGTATGACTCTATGTATAAGATAATCGCTATGCTGCTCCTGCCTCTGTATGACTCTATGTATAAGATGATCGCTATGCTGCTCCTGTCTCTGTATGACTCTGTATGTATAAGATGATCGCTATGCTGCTCCTGCCTCTGTATGACTCTGTATGTATAAGATGATCGCTATGCTGCTCCTGCCTCTGTATGGCTATATCATGTATAAGATGAACGTTATGGTGCTCCTGCCTCTGTATGGCTATATGTATAAGATGAACGTTATGGTGCTCCTGCCTCTGTATGGCTATATGTATAAGATGAACGTTATGGTGCCCCTGCCTCTGTATGGCTCTGTATGTATAAGATGAACGTTATGGTGCCCCTGCCTCTGTATGGCTATATGTATAAGATGAATGTTATGGTGCTCCTGTCTCAATCTGTCCCTGTCTTTGTCCAGAGAAGGATCTGAAAACTCGGCGCAGAGTGTCGCTAATAAGCCGCGAGGAGCTAGAGGACAACTTTCTGCGTCTACATGAGGAGAACCTGCTGCTAAAGGACTATGCCAGGAAGCAAGAGGGCAAAATGAAGAGGTAACCTAACCCCTTCAGCAACAGCCCTGCCCATGACCGTATGGAAAGTTGGGTGGATGGTATAGCGTAGTTGGCATCTCTATCTGTCCGCTGATACTGCCAGAGAAGGAAATTATGATGGAATCCCAAAGATGACCACCTTATATAAGGGGAGTTTTGATTGAGAATTCGGGGAGCACAAGGCAATACATAAAAAAGAGAAACTCAAATAGTGCAATCCTATATAAACAAGGAGTAGGGGGGGGCTTGCTGGATAGAACTCCACAAAAATGGCACTCACATTTTTGTGGAAATACACAGGCTTTGAAACCCAAAAAAGGGGGAAGTTGTTAGGTTTAGTTGTCTAGGTGTAGTTGTCTAGGTTAAGTTGTCTAGGTGTAGTTGTCTAGGTGTAGTTGTCTAGGTGTAGTTGTCTTGGTGTAGTTGCTTAAGTGTATGTAGAAGGGCAGGCAGCTTGGCATGGACTCACACAAGATGCAGAAAACACAGGTGGACAGGATTGTGCAGAGGGTTGCAGTGTATTGATACACACAGTAAAATAAAGATGGAAACTCACACATTGACCCTCATCACAGGCATTGTACGAAAAAACAGCTGGCTGGTTTCCGGCGATTGAAGTTAGGAGTGCTACGAACATCGGAGCTCTCACACAGGGACTGGAGGTGCACCTCTGTGTTTTCTGCATCTTGTGTGAGAGTCCATGCCAAGCTGCCTGCCTTTCTACACTTAAGCAACTACACCTAGACAACTACACCTAGACAACTGCACCAAGACAACTGCACCAAGACAACTGCACCAAGACAACTACACCAAGACAACTACACATAGACAACTACACCAAGAAAACTACACATAGATAACTTCCCCTTTTTTTGGGTTTCAAGGCCTGTGTATTTCCACAAAAATGTGAGTGCCATTTTTGTGGAGTTCTATCCAGCAAGCCCCCCCCCCCCCCCCCTACAACTGGTTTATATAGGATTGCACTATTTGTGTTTTTATTTTTTATGTATCCACCGGTGACTTGTGCTCCCCGAATTCTCAATCAAAACTGCTACTAAGAATCAAGGAGGAAGGTTCATAAAGGGTTGAGATGCAGTCATCTGTTACAGTTACGTATTATAATATATATTCAGTATATCTATTTATTTCTGGTTTGCACTGCACTATTAATACTATTTATTTTATTGATTTACACTACTAGTGTGCTGGGTGAATTTCTGTCTACTTATGTAAGGGGGGGCAAGATGACTTTCTTGTATGGGATAGGTACAAGATGACTGACAAATAAGAAGGTAGCCACCTCATTGTTAAATACTCACAATTGCGGCTTGCAAGAAGAAGGCTGCATAAGGGAGACCATTAAGGCCTCAACAGCTTGTCTCCCAAATAAAAGGGATGACGTAACCGCAAAATTAATGCTAATGAGCCTGACATTTTAATCTACAGAATGGCCACCAAACTCCTCCGTATGACTTCGGACCTTGGGCAGACAGGTGACAGCAAGACAGCTGGGAGAAAGATGGACGGACGAGACTTGGAGGCTGAGGAGACCATTGAGGACCTGCAGGACCGGGTGAGAGACCTGGAACATCGGAACGAAGCCCTAAGGCACCAACTGACCATATACAAGCAGCGGCTCCAGGTGCAGAATGGGTGTAGGCACTGCCCCTATGGCACAGTTTCAGCACGGACAGACTCCGGAGTGAGGAGAAATGCAACCCTGCCAGAGAAAACAAGGAGAGGTGAGTCCAAGAGAAGGGTCAGAGAAAGGGTATCAGTGAGGAGTGGTCAGGAGCTTGGTATATACATTCCAGGGGAGAGCAGATACGATAACATGAGAATATCTCCAGGATCTAATTTCAGGTCTACGTGTGCAAGGTCCGGAGATGAGGCCTCTACGTGTTGCTACTGTGGGGTATGAAGAGGCCCTAGGAGATGAAGCCAGAGCCGAGATTGACAGGCTGTAAGTACCATCTTCCTCTGGTTTAGTGCCTCCTGTATTGACCAATGAGAAGCCAAATCAATATTCCAGTATAAATACTGTATAATAACTTAGCCTCTCAGCATGTCAGCCGGTGTTTTGCAGTCCGAGTCAATTAGATTGCCTCGGTGACATTCTTTGGGCGAGAGGGCAGTAATATTGAGACAGATCTCTTGTCCCACAGGGTCCGTGTCATTGAAAGTCAGAATGGTAAAGTGGACGAGCTGGAGAGGTCCTCCATCTTGTTGAAGAACATAGCGGCCATGAGATCAAAGGACGCAGGGACGGAGATGATGCTTTCCCTACAGCGCCTGCAACAGGCAGAGGATCAAAGGTAAGTGCTGGATAATCCCACACATGTGACACTACAGTAGTTAGGTTACATTCAGCTAACATCCGTTTGACCGATCTTGTGACTCTAATGACAAGAAGACACTTACAAGTTGGATGACCAAATGGTTTTTTGCAGGTCATGTATGTGATTTGTGACAGTTCTGGGCTTCCATAGAAAAACGCAACCTGCTTAATGTTCTCTGATCACCCCTTTAAGGTCTGAGGGGCCAGCAATGCATTGACAGTGAAGGGGTTAATAAGTGACCTCATCCCTCAGGACAGCCATCCAGGAGAATGTGATACAGATCCGCCTGCAGAGGGATCTCAGAGAGAAGAGCACGAGTCTTGGTGCCCTGAGAGAGCAGTTCCAACAGCTCAAGGAGGTGAGAACCTTCCCCTTACCACCCCTTCCCTCCTTTGTTTTGTACCACTTTTTAAAACTGCCCCCTCCCATATCTAGGTTATTGGTCAAAGTCTAAAAAAAATGCTACAAATAACATTGCTTGCAGTGGGATTTTTTCACCATTTAGCTGAATTGCTTTTATAAAGACCAGTCTTTCATATTAAGCTCTCGGGCCCTTCATTAAATACATATCGGGTTATTTCACCCAATGTGTTGGGGTTCAAATTAATGTGGTTGCTAGATCCGGAGTCCAACTCTCACTGCCGTCCACTTCCGACACTGTCTTTCTTATATCTGGTACTGTTACACTGTGGCAGCATTGTGTGTCTGTCTACAGGTTACAGCTTTAGTTGTGAACATAACCTATTGTTCTCTTTTTCCTTTCAGTCCTATGAGACAGAACTACAGGAGGTAAGTGTGTAGCACAGCATCGCACCTCATTCCCAGAACTACATGTAACCCTATTTCCCCCAGATAGGGCATGAACCCTTGTGGGGTAAGGGGAATAGTCTTCCACCTATCCCCATAGGGAAGGCCTCAGTAAGCAGAGCCCTGCACTACTGAGTTGGAGAGACCTCACCTCTATCACGGTAGAGGCACAACTAACTAAATTGATATGGGCAGCTCCTTAAGTCAGTTCCAGTAAGAACCAGCCCCCTGTCCCTGATTGGACAGCAGGCCTGATTGCACTACCTTCTCTGACTCACTGAGTTGCAATGTGTGGGGAAACCCATGATTACTCCTGACAAACCTACCCTTACTAGGTATATCTGCCAGGAGGAGGGCAGAATAATAGCCCAAACCTATCAGGTCTACATACAGGAGGTAAGTGTATAGCACAGCATCGCACCTCCTTCCCAGAACTACAGGAGGTAAGTGTGTAGCACAGTATCGCACCTCATTCCCAGAACTACAGGAGGTAAGTGTGTAGCACAGTATCGCACCTCATTCCCAGAACTACAGGAGGTAAGTGTGTAGCACAGCATCGCACCTCCTTCCCAGAACTACAGGAGGTAAGTGTGTAGCACAGTATCGCACCTCATTCCCAGAACTACAGGAGGTAAGTGTGTAGCACAGCATCGCACCTCATTCCCAGAACTACAGGAGGTAAGTGTGTAGCAGAGCATCGCACCTCATTCCCAGAACTACAGGAGGTAAGTGTCTAGCCCAGCATCGCACCTCATTCCCTGAACTACAGAAGGTAAGTGTGTGCAGTTAGAACCAGAAGCAGTTTGAACAAGGACGCGGTTAAACAAGGTATAGTTTATTGAAGTACAGTGTAGTGTTAGTACTTCTAAACTTCATAGTTGCTAGAATGAGCAGGATTGAAAATGCCACTCAATGCACATCTTGCCACATGTATGTGCACTTGGAGCAGCTGTTCCAAGGAGCATACCGCTGTGAGAGGTGTGAGCGGGTGGTCTTTTTAGAATCAGAGATTGCTGATCAGAAGAGGCAACTTGCAATATTGAGGGACATTGGCAATCTTGAAAGGGGTTTAAAGTTCACTGAGCAGGCCCTTGCTTCGACTAGTGGGGCAGATGGTGGCGCTGTAAATGAGGAGCAGGTTGGTAGCTTGGTTGCCGTTAGTGAGGAGCAGGTAGGTAGCTGGGTGACAGTTAGAAGGGGAAGCAGGGGCAATAGGAAGAGGCAGGTCATTTCTGAGCTGACACATCCCAATAGATTTGCCGTGTTGAGTGAAGATAATGGGAATGTCGGGGCAGAAATGGCAAGGCTGGGGGAGACTAATTCCTCTAGCAGCCAGGGGAATAGTTCCTGCAGCACAGTGGGGACTCAGGATGCTCAGATACAAAGAAAGATTGTGGTGGTAGGGGACTCCATTATTAGGAAGGTAGATAGGGCAATCTGTTGCCAGGACCGCATGAACCGAACAGTTTGTTGTCTCCCGGGTGCTCGGGTTCGGCACATTGCGGATCGGGTAGACAGATTGTTGGGGGGGGGGGGCTGGGATTGACCCGGCTGTCTTGGTACACGTTGGCACCAATGACAAAGTTAGAGAAAGATGGAGGGTCCTAAAAAATGATTACAGGGATCTAGGCCAAAAGCTTAAGGCAAGGACCTCCAAGGTAGTATTTTCTGAAATACTACCAGTGCCATGCACTACCGCAGGGAGACAGTCAGAGATCAGAGAGGTTAATGCATGGCTAAGAAAGTGGTGTAGGAAGAAGGGGTTTGGGTTTTTAGAGCACTGGGACTCCTTTTCTGAGAGATGCCATCTATATTCTAGGGACGGATTGCACCTCAATGAAGAGGGATCTTCTGTGCTAGGGGGGAGAATGCTAAAAAGGTTGGAGGAGATTTTAAACTAGGAAGGAGGGGGAGGGGAATGAAACAGATAATGAACTAAATGGAATAGAGGAGGATACAAGGTGGGGCAAGTACGAGATTGACAAGCAGTGAGACACCCATAGTAAATACAGGTAATACTAGAAAACTTCTAAAGACTAAACCAAGTGGGCGCAGAAAGGAAGGAGCAGATAAGATAATAGTGCAGGCTGAAAAAAAACTTAAATGTATGCTTGGTAATGCAAGAAGCCTGACAGATAAAATGGGGGAGCTTGAATTAATAGCTGCAAGGGAGCAGTATGATATCATAGGCATTACTGAAACATGGTGGGATGAAACTCAGGACTGGACAGTTAATTTAGAGGGTTATTCCCTTTTTCGGAAGGATCGAACAAATAGAAGGGGAGGTGGAGTATGTCTATATGTTAAACCGGATCTAAAACCTATTATAAGGGATGATGTCTATTAAGGGAATGATGAAAATGTAGAGACTTTGTGGATAGAAATTAGCAGTGGAGGTAAAAGTATAAAGAAAATGTTTGTGGGAATATGCTATAAACCACCAAATATCTGTGAGATTGAATACTTTTGCGAATGGAGAAGGCATGAAAACTGGGTCATGTTTGCATAATGGGTGATTTTAATTATCCAGACATAGACTGGGGCAATGAGATTAGCATTACAACAAAAGGAAACAGGTTTTGGGGGGTGCTTAAAGACAATTGTATGACCCAAATGATTGAGGAACCAACCAGGAGAGGGGCAATACTGGATTTGGTCATATCAAACAATGTAGAAGTAATAACAAATATTCAAGTCCTGGAACATTTGGGTAACAGTGATCATAACATGGTCTCATTTGAAATAAATTATCAAAAATTAGATTTCTTGGGTTCAACAAAGACCTTAAACTTTAGAAAGGCAGATTTTAATAAACTGAGGTCTAATCTAGTAGTAATACAATGGGATGATGTTTTTGCAGGGAAAATGTAGAAGATAAATGGGCAGTCTTTAAAACATTGTTAGAAAATCACACTTCTCAGTGTATACCCTTGGGTAATAAGTATAAAAGAAATAAGTCAAAACCAATGTGGCTAAATAAACAGGTAGGGGAGGAAATGGACAAGAAGAGGAAGGCGTTTAGATTCTTTAAGTCAGAAGGGACAGAGACATCGTATCAGAATTATAAGGAATGTAACAAAAATTGCAAAAGGGCAATCAAATTAGCAAAAATGGATAATGAAAAAAGGATTGCAATAGAAAGTAAGGTCAACCCTAAAAAGTTCTTTAAGTACCTTAATAACAAAAAAATGAGAAAATAAAATATAGGACCATTTCAGTGTGAGATGGGTAGGCAGATTATTGGAGATAAGGAAAAAGCAGAGGTATTAAACAAATTATTTGCCTCTGTGTTTACCAGGGAAGAATCAAGTTCAACAGTAGTGCCGCAGGAGGAAGCCACAACCTCAATATTAATGAACAATTGGTTAACTGAGGAAGAAGTTCATAAGCGACTTGAAAAAATTTAAGTAAATAAGGCACCTGGCCCTCATGGCCAAACCATTATATTTAATATTCAAGGACTCCATTTCCACAGGCTCAGTACCACAAGATTGGCGTAAAGCAGATGTGGTGCCTATATTTAAAAAGGGAGCTAGATCACAACCGGGAAATTACAGACCTGTAAGCCTGACTTCAAAAGTAGGGAAACTACTTGAAGGTTTAATACGGGATAATATTCAGGAATACCTAATGGAAAACAAAATTATTAGTAATAGTCAGCATGGATTTATGAAGGATAGATCTTGCCAAACTAACCTTATTTGTTTCTTTGAGGAGGTAAGTAGGAATTTAGACCAGGGTAATGCAGTTGATGTGGTCTACTTAGATTTTGCAAAGGCTTTTGATACGGTTTCACACAAGAGGTTGGTGTACAAAATAAAGAAAATTGGACTCAGTAATAATATATGCACCTGGATTGAAAACTGGTTAAAGGACAGACAACAGAGGGTTGTCATAAATGGAACTTTTTCAGGTTGGGCTAAAGTCGTGAGTGGAGTACCTCAGGGATCGGTTCTGGGACCCCTGCTTTTTAACTTGTTTATTAATGACCTTGAGGTTGGGTTCGAGAACAAAGTCTCCATATTTGCTGATGATACTAAATTGTGTTAGGTAATAGAATCAGAGCTGGATGTAATTTCTCTTAAGAAGGACTTGGAGAGACTGGAAACGTGGGCAGGTAAATGGCAGATGAGGTTTAATACAGATAGATGTAAGGTTATGCATTTGGGATGCAAGAATAAAAAGGCGACTTACAAATTAAATGGAGATATATTGGGGGAATCCTTGATGGAGAAGGATTTAGGAGTGCTTGTAGACAGCAGGCTTTCCAATAGTGCCCAAAGTCATGCAGTAGCTACTGCACCGACACACTTTATTCGAGCAAATGCCCAGTTTGTACCTGGCAGATACCTGGAATGCGCCGCTCCTCACCTCTGACAAGCCCCGTTGCGTTTGCCTTCCCAGCCTGGGTTCATGCCTGGCTGACGGGCGGCTGATCTGTTAAATGATAATGATTAGGATTTAATAGGCTGCAATGCTTCGCGTGTCTACCAGATGGCATAAATTCATGAATTGTAATGCAGTATATATATATATACTGTGCAGTATTGCAGCCAGCGGGAATAAAATGCTTCAATCCCTTCCTGGAAAATACCTCAATGCACTCGGGCAGAAAACAGTCACAAACCTCAATACACCCGGGTATACCCGAATTCGTGGGACTAGCCGAGCTCGAATAAAGTGTGTCGCCAGTGTACAAAGGCAAACAAGATCTTATCTTGCATCAAACAGGCAATGGATGGAAGTAAACATAATTATGCCACTTTACAAAGCAATTAGTAAGATCACACCTTGAATATGGAGCCACCAAATTAATAAAGGGGATGGACAATCTAACTTATGAGGAGAGGCTAGCTAAATTAGATTTATTTACACATTTAAATGGTTAAAAGCTCACTCCATAGCATCTCCCACTCTCAGAGGAACTTGCTTGCTTGCAGTATGATTGTGACAAATCTAATACAGAGTGCTTTTCCTGGTAATGTACAGGTGAATAAAAGCTTCAATCAGACTTAGAACTTGGCAACTAATATTGACAGATTTATTATAAATCATTCTTCCTGGTATTGCACAGGTTATTAAGAATTTATATTAATGTTAGGGACCCTTAAAACGTGGTCTGCCGTGCAGTTGGCTCAAGGGCTTACAACAATTTGGCCAAAATGTTAAACTAAAAGACCATTTTATTTATTAGTTATTTATACATGTATATTTAGGCACTGTACCGTGTATGAGTTTCACTGGATGTGCACTGAGCTCTGTCTGTGTTTTATGTTCTGTCTCTGGTTTTAAATATATATCGCCATGCTCAGAGCACTCCTCTGTGACACTCATATGCTTATATATATATGTTGTGGTTATTTTGGGGGTTCAATAGGAGCTTGTTAGGTGTCCAGTATGTCTTCCTCGGAATCAATAAATAAGTATAGATATAGGATAACGTATCTGTTGTCTAAATTTAGCATAGGTTGAACTTGATGTACCTACGTCTTTTTTCAACCTCATCTACTATGTAACTATGTAACTATGTAGCACAGTATCGCACCTCATTCCCAAAACTATAGGAGGTAAGTGTGTAGCAGAGCATCGCACCTCATTCCCAGAACTACAATAGATAAGTGTGTAGCAGAGCATCACACCTCATTCCCAGAACTACAGGAGGTAAGTGTGTAGCAGAGCATCGCACCTCATTCCCAGAACTACAATAGATAAGTGTGTAGCAGAGCATCACACCTCATTCCCAGAACTACAGGAGGTAAGTGTGTAGCAGAGCATCGCACCTCATTCCCAGAACTACAATAGATAAGTGTGTAGCAGAGCATCACACCTCATTCCCAGAACTACAGGAGGTAAGTGTGTAGCAGAGCATCGCACCTCATTCCCAGAACTACAGGAGGTAAGTGTGTAGCAGAGCATCGCACCTCATTCCCAGAACTACAGGAGGTAAGTGTGTAGCAGAGCATCGCACCTCATTCCCAGAACTACAGGAGGTAAGTGTGTAGCAGAGCATCGCACCTCATTCCCAGAACTACAGGAGGTAAGTGTGTAGCACAGCATCGCACCTCATTCCCAGAACTACAGGAGGTAAGTGTGTAGCAGAGCATCGCACCTCATTCCCAGAACTACAGGAGGTAAGTGTGTAGCAGAGCATCGCACCTTATTCACAGAACTACAGGAGGCAAGTGTGTAGCAGAGCATCGCACCTCATTCACAGAACTACAGGAGGTAAGTGTGTAGCAGAGCATCGCACCTCATTCACAGAACTACAGGAGGTAAGTGTGTAGCAGAGCATCGCACCTCATTCCCACTACTGCAGGAGGTAAGTGTGTAGCAGAGCATCGCACCTCATTCCCAGAACTACAGGAGGTAAGTGTGTAGCAGAGCATCACACCTCATTCCCAGAACTATAGGAGGTAAGTGTGCAGCAGAGCATCGCACCTCATTCCCACTACTGCAGGAGGTAAGTGTGTAGCAGGGCATCGCACCTCATTCCCAGAACTACAGGAGGTAAGTGTGTAGCAGAGCATCGCACCTCATTCCCAGAACTATAGGAGGTAAGAGTGTAGCAGAGCATCACACCTCATTCCCAGAACTACAGGAGGCAAGTGTGTAGCAGAGCATCGCACCTCATTCCCAGAACTACAAGAGGTAAGTGTGTAGCAGAGCATCGCACCTCATTCCCAAAACTACAGGAGGTAAGTGTGTAGCAGAGCATCGCACCTCATTCCCAGAACTACAGGAGGTAAGTGTGCAGCAGAGCATCGCACCTCATTCCCACTACTGCAGGAGGTAAGTGTGTAGCAGAGCATCACACCTCATTCCCAGAACTACAGGAGGTGTGTAGCACAGCATTGCACCTCATTCCCAGAACTACAGGAGGTAAGTGTGTAGCAGAGCATCGCACCTCATTCCCAGAACTACAGGAGGTAAGTCTGTAGCAGAGCATCGCACCTCATTCCCAGAACTACAGGACGTAAGTGTGTAGCAGAGCATCGCACCTCATTCCCAGAACTACAGGAGGTAAGTGTGTAGCAGAGCATCGCACCTCATTCCCAGAACTACAGGAGGTAAGTGTGTAGCAGAGCATCGCACCTCATTCCCAGAACTACAGGAGGTAAGTGTGTAGCAGAGCATTGCACCTCATTCCCAGAACTACAGGAGGTAAGTGTGTAGCAGAGCATCGCACCTCATTCCCAGAACTAAAGGAGGTAAGTGTTTAGCATAGCATCGCACCTCATTCCCAGAACTACAGGAGGTAAGTGTGTAGCAGAGCATCGCACCTCATTCCCAGAACTAAAGGAGGTAAGTGTTTAGCACAGCATCGCACCTCATTCCCAGAACTACAGGAGGTAAGTGTGTAGCAGAGCATCGCACCTCATTCCCAGAACTAAAGGAGGTAAGTGTTTAGCACAGCATCGCACCTCATTCCCAGAACTACAGGAGGTAAGTGTGTAGCAGAGCATCGCACCTCGTTCCCAGAACTAAAGGAGGTAAGTGTTTAGCACAGCATCGCACCTCATTCCCAGAACTACAGGAGGTAAGTGTGTAGCAGAGCATCGCACCTCATTCCCTGAGCAGAGACCGGCAAAGGATCACTCTCTGAGCCCTGCCTTGCTAGAGAGATCTGCAGAGTACTACTCCACGTGCTCTTAGCTACACTGTGTATCACTACTGTGCACTGCAGAGTACTACTCCACATGCTCTCAGCTACACTGTGTATCACTACTGTGCACTGCAGAGTACTACTCCACGTGCTCTCAGCTACACTGTGTATCACTACTGTGCACTGCAGAGTACTACACCACATGCTCTCAGCTACACTGTGTATCACTACTGTGCACTGCAGAGTCCACGTGCTCTCAGCTACACTGTGTATCACTACTGTGCACTGTAGAGTACTACTCCACATGCTCTCAGCTACACTGTGTATCACTACTGTGCACTGCAGAGTACTACTCCACGTGCTCTCAGCTACACTGTGTATCACTACTGTGCACTGCAGAGTACTACTCCACGTGCTCTCAGCTACACTGTGTATCACTACTGTGCACTGCAGAGTACTACTCCACATGCTCTCAGCTACACTGTGTATCACTACTGTGCTCTGCAGAGTACTACTCCACGTGCTCTTAGCCACACTGTGTATCACTACTGTGCACTGCAGAGTACTACTCCACGTGCTCTCAGCTACACTGTGTATCACTACTGTGCACTGCAGAGTACTACTCCACGTGCTCTCAGCTACACTGTGTATCACTACTGTGCACTGCAGAGTACTACTCCACGTGCTCTCAGCTACACTGTGTATCACTACTGTGCACTACAGAGTACTACTCCACGTGCTCTCAGCTACACTGTGTATCACTACTGTGCACTGCAGAGTACTACTCCACATGCTCTCAGCTACACTGTGTATCACTACTGTGCACTGCAGAGTACTACTCCACGTGCTCTCAGCTACACTGTGTATCACTACTGTGCACTGCAGAGTACTACTCCACGTGCTCTCAGCTACACTGTGTATCACTACTTTGCACTGCAGAGTACTACTCCACGTGCTCTCAGCTACACTGTGTATCACTACTGTGCACTGCAGAGTACTACTCCACATGCTCTCAGCTACACTGTGTATCACTACTGTGCACTGCAGAGTACTACTCCACATGCTCTCAGCTACACTGTGTATCACTACTGTGCTCTGCAGAGTACTACTCCATGTGCTCTCAGCTACACTGTGTATCGTTACTGTGCACTGCAGAGTACTACTCCACGTGCTCTCGGCTACACTGTGTATCACTATTGTGCACTGCAGAGTACTACTCCACGTGCTCACAGCTACACTGTGTATCACTACTGTGCACTGCAGAGTACTACTCCACATGCTCTCAGCTACACTGTGTATCGTTACTGTGCACTGCAGAGTACTACTCCACGTGCTCTCAGCTACACTGTGTATCACTACTGTGCACTGCAGAGTACTACTCCACGTGCTCTCAGCTACACTGTGTATCACTACTGTGCACTGCAGAGTACTACTCCACGTGCTCTCAGCTACACTGTGTATCACTACTGTGCACTGCAGAGTACTACTCCACGTGCTCTCAGCTACACTGTGTATTACTACGGTGCACTTGAAATTCAAGAAATCCACAGATATTTATAAGAAAAGGGTATTCTTTTATTAATTCATAGGTCCTTTAATTAGGAATTGGGAGAAGCGGTGGCTCTCAGCTTCACCCACTAACATTTAAATGGGACAGTTTTCAGCCCACTATTCACACGAATACATAAAACCTAATGTCCATGGGTTACATAATAATTTGTCCAATTCTGTCATGTTTGGGTCCGTCCTGGGATACTGATAAAGCTCTCTCCTGGACATCTTCATGACTTTTCTATCCTGATAGAAGCAGAAGTCACTGACGTTGAGCCACAATGCCGTCCTCACCCAGTTGGAGGACCTCAGCTCACAGCTGAAAGCAGAGAGGGCCAAGGTGTTGCAGATGGAGGTTGAACAGAAAAGTGTCCTCAACCTGCAGAGGTCCCTGCTCGAGGTGAGGTTTAAATATAATGTACATATTTAATATCACATTGGTCCCCTTCTGTCAGTGTTAGTGTGTCACAATTCTGGGACAGAATTAAGGGGCACTTCAGTCTGTCCCTGAGGATGAGGCAAACTCCGTATGACATAACTCCCTTCTGTCTATATCACGTTGTCACCCTAATATGGGACATTGAGTTGTTTCTGTGTCCCCTTTGCACCACATCTGCATCTTAAAAACTATATTGTCAATGTATTGCAGTTCCAGGAGCGCATTGGAGACCTGGAGAAAGACAAAGAATTTCTGAAAGCGAATTATGAAACCCTACTGAAAAGGTAGGAGAGGGCATTGGTGAAACGACAGAGATACATGGGGAAGTGGTGTGTGGAACTCTGCCTCTCTCTCTTTTTCACTCATTTTCTCCCTTCTCTTCCACAGTTCTCTGGACTCTGAGCGTCTCAGCTCCTGGCAGGTGACAGAGGAGGAACTGCGGGGGCAGATTTTACAGCTAGAGGGGCAGCTTCACTCCCACCTGTCCGATAAGACACTGAGTGAGGAGCATCTGCAGCGTGACAAAGGTGCAGGAAGTCAGTAACCCCCTAAAATAACACAGGAATCCCTGAAATCTCATGTCACAAAATACTTTAGAATACAGGAAAGTGGTATAATTCCGAGTGCCCAATTTTATAAGAAAATACCTGAAAAACCAACTCAATTTCCTAGGGAAATTCAATAGAATTTCTGGATTCAAAATTAACCAATCTAAATCTGAAGCCCTAAATCAAAATGTACCCAAAGAAGCAGAGAAATTATTAGGATTAAACTTTAATTTGAATTGGCAACCAACAGCAATTAAGTAACTGGGAGTATACTTCACAAAAATGATAAATCTCTATATAAAGCCAACTATTCCAAACTCCTTCAAGCCCTCAGAAGCAACATAGGTCTGTGGTCCACATACCATATTTCTTGGATTGGGAAGATTTATTGTATTAAAATTAACCTTGCCCAGTCTATTATATTTGTTTCTGACTCTTCCATTACCGATGGTCCAGAAGGACATTCTATGCATGCAGTCATTGATTTCAAAGTTTATTTGGAGACATAAGCGTCCTAGAATTAAGGCGACTGTACAAACACGACAATCAGCGGATGGGGGGGCTAGCGGTACCTTGCTGTCATATTACAAGGGGGCTCAATTATGCCAAATTGTACAGTGGCACACGTATCGGGGTCTCGGGAGATGGGTGGAGCTGGAAAGCGAAGTCTGTGCCCCTCTGGAGCTTCAAAATCTAATTTGTTACCCCAAAAAGATGCTTAGTCTATTAGAGAACCACTACCCGTGATGTCCAACTCACTTGCAGTCTGGGAGGCCCCCAAATGTAAAAGCGCATTAACTACTAAACACACTCTAATGACCCCATTGTTTGACAACTCTGAGTTTGCTCCGGGCCTGGATAGCAAGAACTTTAGAGTCTGGAAGCAAAAAGGGTTCGGGAGACTTAGGGATCTGGAGGGTAGAAATACCATTAAGACATTCGAACAAATTAAGGGCCTCATGCTACACTACCGACACACTTTATTAAAGTGTGGCCGGTACCGCAAGCCAGGAGATTTCCCGGCTTGCTAGTGGCCGCCCCTCGGCGTGCCGCGCGGTCACGCGTCTTCGGGAGCCTGCGCCCCCTGCACGCGCGTCCAGGGCTCCCCGAGGGAGCCCTGGTGTCCCGCGATCGCGGGACGGCGGCAGGGGGTTCCGGGGGACCCGGCGGACCCGGCAGCGGTAGGGAGAGCGCCCCGATCGGAGGGCGCTCTTCCGCTGCTTCGGCGCGCGCCCGTCACCCTCGGGCGCGCGCCAGGCTACTGCTGCGGCCAAGAACGGGCAAATGCTCGAATAAACTTGGCCGCAGCAGTATAAGCAGCGATAAGCCACTTATCGCCAGCTTATCGCTAAAAAAGCATACAGCGATTCAGTAAACCCCAATAAGCTGGCGGGAAGATCAAAAATCGCCATTTGTTTTGCCGGGAAGAAATCGCCAAACGCGCGGCGATAAGCCGCTTATCGCCAGCTTGTTAAACTCACTCAATTCTAGTAGCCCCGATCAGCTTACTGAGGCTGATCGCCAATCTACAATTGAGATTTCCTCTCCAAATCGTCCCGCAAGAAGGCAAATCGTCCCGCAAGAAGGCAAATCGTCCCGCAAGAAGGCAAATCGTCCCGCAAGAAGGCAAATCGTCCCGCAAGAAGAACGTTGGCAAGAAGGTTAGACGGCACTTAGAATAAAAAAATGCATTTTTCCTGCATCAGCTTTATGCTGGGGGTCTCCGGAGCTGATATCCATTAATATCAGCACCGGAGACCCCCGGCATAAATCAGATGCATGAAAAATGCATTTACAGGCAACTTCATTACCTTAGCGGCTAACAGCTAAGGCAATGAAAGGGTTAACCAACAATGCATGCTTATTGTGGGTAGCGGGGGTGGGTGAAGGTGCTATTTGGCTGGCGGTGGGTATTTAGGCCTTGCGGGGGGCTTGTGGGTGGACTTAACCCCTTCATTACCTTAGCAGTTAATACCGTTAAGGTAATGGAGGGGTTTACCCCTCCCGCTACCAACCCTGTAGGCCTAAACACCCATCCTTTGGGCTAATACCCCCTTCACTCACCACCGCTACCCACAATAAAAACAAATACACACAACAGCTCTACTAGCCACCTCCTAGTCCACCATAAACCATTACAATATTTAATAAACACCAATACACAAGCCACCCCCTGTGCCCCCACATGAAATCATTATTTCTTTTTTTAGACACAGGATTAATACCACAGGCCGGCGGGGGTCCCCGTGTCGTCCCCACAGGTGTACGGGGGTCCTTGTGAGGTCCTTGTGGGTCTCTGCTGGCCTGCGGTACCATTCGTGTTGCAAAAAAAAATAAAGATGGTCTACATTTCAATAAATACACCTCCACCCCCACCCCCCAAACACATACAGTACAGTAATGTGCAAAATAACTATTATCCAGATATGGCTAATAGATTATTTGCCCATTATTAAACAAAACATTAGCCAGCAAGCATAAATAAAGTAAATAAAAACCGTTCTACTTACCCCTGCCATTATGAAGGGCGTCCTCGTCAGGATACAAATACAAAAAATGTCCCCGGCGCAAATTGTGGTGATGATAATTACAGTACCATATCGAAAGACAGTCCTGTTTGAAAAGTCAGTCCTGGTAGTAGAATGATTCATCAACAATGTGAGGTAGATTTTCCTCTAGGCGTGTTCCCTTATGTTGTAGGATATTTTCTTCTACATTCGGGGGAGAGAATCTGTTCTTTAGCTCTTTTCCTCCACCTTGATCCATTGTTTATTGCCCCCTTGGCTGCATATGTAATCACATTGTAATCACACAATTGTTGTTATCACACCAATTAGTCTATCACTTGGATCAAGCGCTGGTAGAGAGTTTTTTTAGTTAGTTTTGTATTCACGTCCTCGTCAGGATACTGCAGGGCCTCCGATGCCAGCAACAATACATAAAAAAATATAATCTAATGGCCCCTAACCCCTTAATCACCTTAGCTGTTTATAACCGCTATAGTAATTAAGGGGTTACCCACCCATCCCCACTACCTACCCGGGAGGCCTAACCACCCACCCCGGACCCACTGTACCCACCCTGAACCCATTGAATGGCATAGTAGTACATCATACCCATATAATATGGGCACAGTCACATGGTACTTCAGCCAATCAGATTGTGAGAACTATATCCCCAATCTGAATGGTTGTAGAAGACCATGTGACATAGTAATTCTTGGGAAGGGATGTGACGTCATACAAAGGGAATCACATGGTCTACTACAAAAATCAGATTGGGGATATAGTTCTCACAATCTGATTGGCTGAAGTACCATGTGGGTTTGGTGACGTCATGTTAAAGGGGAATGAAGCACAGCCATTCTGATTGGCTGGCTTCAGTCCCTTTCATGAAGTCACATTAAAAAAAAAAGGCACATGGTTTTCACAGCCAATCAGATGGCGTGTGAACCATTTGCCACCCAAATGTGACGTCATAGGCCATATTTAAGGCCGTGACGTCTCATTTGAGCTCAAGAAGCCGACAGGTCAACATCGTGGATTTAACATGGGGTTATTGGATTAACAGATGAACATAAAGACAGAATATAAAGACAAGCAAGAAATAATCACAGATGAAGAGAGAAGATTAAAGATTGAAGAATTTGGTTACCTGTTCCTGATCTTCATGGTGGATGGCGTTGGATTGAGTTTCGTGACATTACGGTACGAGAGCTTGCTGATTCCCCAGGATTCGGAGGGCCAACACTTCAAAGGGTAAGATAAATACTGAATGTACCGTATGTACTTTTATTTTTACAGGTTTTTTTATTGGATTTTTCCTTTTTTATGTTTTTCGTTGCCCATTGACTACTAATGTATTAATCTGCGCCTGTTTAGGGTACATATGAGTACAGGGGCAGCCAATGCATTTTTGGCCAAATGCATTTCTTCTATTGACTGTTATATTCTATATTTCTGTTCATTGTTTATTGTGATGGCTTGTATATTTTTTTTTTTTTTTACAGATTGGTTAGCGATTTAATTTAATGATGTATTTTGGTGGCTACTGGTTTTAATGTATGTGTTGCCTACTGGTTGTATGGATTAATTGTTGTGTTGCTTACTGCTTTTATGTATTAAATGTATTGTTTTGCTACTGGTATGATTTATGTAATTAATTGCAGAGTGGTTTTAATTATTTTATTGAATGCGTAGTGGTTTTATTTATTTAATTGATTGGCTAGTTGTTTTATTTAGTTAATTGCTTGATTGGCTAGTGCTTTTAATTTGTGTTTCTTGGTGTTTAGGTGCTTCTTGTATATGTTTTATTATTGTGTATTTTGAACATTCATTATTTTGTATTAGGGTGACCATTGTCTGCTATAGTAGCTTATCATGCCCATATTAAATGGGTATGATATACTACTATACCACTCAATGTGTACAGGGTGCGTATAGTGGGTCCGGGGTGGGTGGTTAGGCCTCCCGGGTGGATAGTGGGGCAGGGTGGGTTAACCTCTTAATTACTATAGCGGTTATTAACCGCTAAGGTGATTAAGGGGTTAGGGGCCATTAGATTGTATTTTTGAATTTATTCTTTCTGGCAACGGAGGACATGTCCCTGCAGTATGCTGACGAGGACGCCCTTCATAATGGCAAGGGTAAGTAGAACGGTTTTAATTTACTTTACTTACTTTATTTATGATGTCTGGTTAATGTTTTGTTTAATAATGGGCAAATAATCTATTATCAATATCTGGATAATAGTTATTTTGCACATTACTGTACTGTATGTGTTTATAGAAAAAAATCTAGTAAACAGAAAAGTGGGTAATTTCACAGTACTGTATGTGATCGAAGGAGGAAAAAAGGGATTTAGGCTTAAGAAAATCTATAATTATCTGCAGTATACTGTATATGTAGAGAAGAGTAGTCCCAAGGGGGGCACAGGCGGAGCACTGCCAAATCGAAGAGGGAAAAAGGGGGGCTGCATCCAGTAATATTAAAAATATAATTTATTGGGTGGTCAACGAAAGAACATGAACACTTTTACGCGTTTCGGGAATTGCGTCCCTTTCTCAAAAAGTGTATCCGCGTCTGCATGCATGTCCATTTCATAGCAGTCCCCCGCCCTCGGCGATGACGTCACAGGGCCGAAAACTCGCGCGAGTTGGTCAGAGAGACCAACCCATTGGCTGAGAACACCACCAATGAGCAGCCTCTCTGAGATCTCGCCCCCAAGTGAGCCGTGGGACCGGGAGGTTCCAGAGAAAGGACATAACTGCAGAAAGAAATATACAAAACACATTGTGCAACTATAACAACTTAAAAATAATACATAAAATTAATACATAAAATTAAAATCACGGATAGAAACCAACTATTTGGGATAGAAAGGCTCTCAGCAAGATATAGGTTAAACACATAGCATGAGTCATCCAATACAATAATATTCTCAGTTTTGATATTACGGCTAGGATAACAAAACTGGCATATATAGAACCACGGAACAGGTGTAACAACTTACAGTAAGGGATATTGATATATGTACATAAATAAGATTCTCAATAGGTAAATTATATTAGTAGTATTGTGCAGAATTCATATAACAAATAATGCTCAAAAGATGAATTGGAGATGAATCAATCATCTCATGAGGTAATAAGTAACGTTTTCATTAGATGAAGCATATAGACATCTATATGGATTGTTGATCATTGAATTAAGATCAAAAATTGATTAGCTTCAACCCCTCCTATACAATCAATAAAGACTGTTAAGTCCATTTTATTTGCATATATTGTAATAGTGCAGAGGAGGGGGCAACAAGATGGGGAATAAAGGGGGGGGGTGGAGAAAGGGGGGGGGGAAGGGGGGGGGGGGAAGGGGGGGGAGGGGGAGAGGGAAAGGGGAGGGGGGGTGGGAGGGGGAGGGGGGGGGGAAAGGGGAGGGGGGGGAAGGGGAAAGGGAAGGGGGGGGGGAGGGGAAGAAGAAAAGATACAGAATCAATGATATCAAGAAATGATAGAGCAATCATGTGAGAGAAACGAAGAAATAATGAATGACTATGTATAATAAATCTATTAACATCTGGGAACTCAGATAATTCAAGCAAGATAGTGCTTGAGTTCCCAGTCTAGATTTATGCCCCCAGGTGCCATCGACCCAAGGGCATAAATCCAGAACATCTCTCTTTTGTTCAACAAGGACTCCCTATCCCCTCCCCTAACATGAAGTCGTATGTGTTCTACCGCACTGAACTTGAAACCCTTAATGGAGCCAGATTGGCATTGTAGAAAATGGCGTGCCACTGGGTATCTTTCATCTTTGTTGAGAATAGTTCTTACATGTTCTATAATTCTCTCCTTTAATGGACGAATCGTCCTACCCACATATGAACAGCCACATTCGCACCTGAGTACATACACAACAAAATTGGTGTTACATGTCATGAATGAGGATAAGATATGGTTCTTCTTTGTGTTGACATTTTTGATATGTTTAATTGGATAGGCATACTTGCACATGTTGCAATTTTCACACCTGTAGAAGCCTTTCACCTTACTCAAATTTTTCTGTCTATCAAGGTCAAACAGACTTGGAGAGACTCTGTTGCCGATGGTTTTTGCTCTTTTAAAAACCATCCTGGGACGATCTTTGATGAAATTCTCTATGTCCCTATCTAATCTCAATACGTCCCAGTGCTTGGTTAAGATAGCTCTGATGTTTTGTGCCTGTCTGGAAAAGGTAGTAATGAATAATGGTGCCTCTTCAGGCTGTGCATTGTGTACTTTTGCACCCTTTTTGTGCTTCCTTATGGTCTTATTCAAGAGAGTTGTTCTATCCACACTGGATGCGAATTCGTATGCTTTGTTAATATCTTCCTCTCTGTAGCCCCTACTTCTGAATCTTTCATAGAGTTCTTTGGCCTGTATTATGAAGGTCTGGTCTGTTGAGCATAATCTCCGGAGTCTAAGGAATTGCCCTTTTGGGATACCTGTGATAAGGGATTTAGGATGTGCGCTATTGGCTTTGAGCAAGGAGTTTCTAGAGTTCTCTTTTCTGAACATTTTGGTTTGAATTCTGGAATCTTCATCAACATAAAGATGTAAGTCCAGAAAATCCATCTCGCTCTCATGGTATTTGATCGTGAATTTAAGGTTAAATGTGTTGTTGTTCAGATATACAAAAAACTCATGTAGTGTACAAGTGCTACCAGACCAAATAATAAGGAGGTCATCAATGTAACGTTGATAAAAAAGAATATTGTGTCTAAAGGGGTTGGTGTCACCAAAGATAAAAGTGGTTTCCCAAAAACCCATAAATAAATTGGCGTATGAAGGTGCAAATGAGGTCCCCATCGCCGTGCCTTGTGTTTGTAAGTAATATGTGTTATTGAATAAAAAATAATTGTGTTGTAATAAAAAAATAATTGAATCAAGAATAAAAGTGCTCTGTGCTAAGTGTATATTGGAGTGATTTAAGTAGTGACTAACTGCTTTAGTTCCCAGGGTGTGATTAATTATGGTATAGAGTGAGGTTACATCCAGGGTCACCCATTGATAAGAATGTGACCATGAGATCTTTTGTACATCTGACAACAAGCCAATTGAATCCTGTAAGTATGATGGGAGCGTCTTCACCAGATGATATAAAAATAAAAATAAGAGAGAAAACACAATAGTGTAATTCTGTATATATTCGGTATAGATAAAGATGGTAATGCACTCACATTTAGTAAGGAAAAACAGGCATCTCGGTTAATCAGTTTAACCAAACTGTAGTAGGGAAACGTCAGGAGTCAGGATAGTTCTTATATGGTCTCTGACGGCAGGATATTCCCAATATCTCCCAGGCTCACAGGCAGCAGAATATTATGCGGATATAGAGAAATAAATACACATAGTGTAATACTGTATATATAGATATCATTTCTATAACCATATAGTGTATCAACTCACATTGTGTATATAAGTAATACGCCTTTAGGTTGTTAAAGCAACCTGACAAAGATCCCTGAAGAAGTCCTTTCGGACGAAACGCGTTGAGGCAATCTTCTAGAGCCAGCTGCTGACTATCTACAGACTTTGAGGAGCTGTCTGAAGCTCTGTACCCCCTCAGTGTGGTATTCCTGGGTGCATGGCCAGCACTAGGTTTTACTGTTTTGGACTACCTTGGGTTAATTTTATGTTTTCAGCTCTGTAAGTGCTTTTTATTTATATAAAGTTTGTTCTACCGTTTCCTGCATCCTTTTCCTCTTTTTGCTTGGGATTTTCCCTGTGATTCCAGATGACATCAAAAGTTGGTTACTTTAACAACCTAAAGGCGTATTACTTATACACACAATGTGAGTTGATACACTATATGGTTATAGAAATTATATCTATATATACAGTATTACACTATGTGTGTTTATTTCTCTATATCCGCATAATATCCTGCTGCCTGTGAACCTGAGAGAAATTGGAAATATCCTGCCGTCACAGACCATATAAGAAGTATCCTGACTCCCGACGTTTCCCTACTACAGTTTGGCTAAACTGATTAACCGAGATGCCTGTTTTCCTTACTAAATGTGAGTGCATTACCATCTTTATCTATACCGAATACATACAGAATTACACTATTGTGTTTTCTCTCTTATTTTTATTTTTATATCATCTGGATGTGAGTGCGCATTGGATCCTCCTATTCTACACCATCCCTAGTGGCCGAAGAACCCACTTATCACCCTCTGCTGCACCCACCAGTTTCTGCTTACATCTTTAAATTGGGACTATAAGTATCCTATTTATATTCACAGTATTTCTTTGCGCTCGTTTTCTTGTTTTTATAATCTTCTTCCCCTCATCTCTCAGAACAAAATAAGTATCTGACACAGGAAGTCTCCCGGCTGCAGAACCAGCTCGTGGAGAAGTTCCAGGAAGTCCACGAGCTTCAGGAGAAAGTGTTGACTATAGTGTCTTCAACAACCACCAAGGGGGTTCAGCAGGAACAGGAAGTGACATCACACAGAGCCAAGGTGGGAGCTACTGTATATGAAAAGACCAAGTTTAAGATGGACCCCCTGACACATCTCATTTGTGCTTCTAAATGTTTATTTTGCACTGAAAGAGTTACAGATGTTTGTGCTAATCGCTTTGTTTGTATTCAGAATTATTTACATGAATCATTTTATGATTTCTAACCAAACATTGACATAAGATGCGTGTATGGACATATACTGTACAAGTATAAGGGAGCAGATTATAAAGACAATAGTATTAATAATCATTAATAATGTTTACCTATAGACGTATAATTTTTGAAAACATTCCAGTAACGTTGATAAAATACATTTTAGGTAAAATAACATGCCTAAGGATGCTAAATTAGGCACCAAATTGATTGAAGCCTCTCTCTTAACCCATTCAGTACCCAAAGTTATTCTTTTCCTGCAAGTTCTAAAGTGGTTGCTAATATTTGTGTTGATATGCATGAGGAGTTATCATGTATTGAACCAACTTGAGGTCCTGTAAGTGTGTAAGGTACAGCAGCCTCTGCACCTACCCCAGAGTAGCCCAGGGTTGAAGGTTATATCAGGGCTGGTTATTATACAGAATGTTTGAGGAGAGAACTGCTTGGATCTCACGGCTGTCTCTTCTATCTTCTGCAGTCTCCCAGCTTGGAAGGGTATTGTAGACTGCAAGAAATGAAGGAGGACGAGGAGAGATGCAGGGAAGATAGGGAGAAGAGAAGAAACGCGGAAGAGGAGAAGAGAGAGTACAGGCCATATGAAGAGGAGGAGAGGAAGAAAGAGGGAGAAGAAGAGAGATGGAGGAAGATTCGTGAGATGGATGCAGCCCATGCTGAGACTATCCTGGAGCTGGAGAAGACCCGAGAGATGTTATTCCTCCAGCATACAATTAATAAGGATTACCAGGTGCTGAAGAAGATTTGCGTTTGTTTTTGTTTTTCTCATCAAAGAGAGGCACACAGAATACCAGGAAAAATGCTTAATTAGTGGTGCATATTCCTTTTATTTAAAGATGGCGTGCGAGCAGGCAGCCATTTTTGATTTGTGATGTCATTTCCAGAAGAGTGTTGATAATTCATTATTAACTCTTCTGGATTCTGATTCTCCAAGAAGAGCAGTGAAAGGGGTTATCTTGTTAATATTTCTATTTATGTTATTTTTACATCACCTCCCATGTTGGCATATGAAGAATAAATGATACAAGCATTAACAACACAAGCACTGCCAGGATTCCCTCGCGTCTTTTCTAGGGCTCTGATAGATGGTGTGTGGCTTGTTAAAGTTTCTTATAAATCTGATGCTGTTTTTGTCACAGTTTTGATATTCAACTCTCCTCTCTCTCTCTCTTACCATCCCCTCCGTGTGTCTCTCCTCTCTCTCTCTCTCTTACCATCCCCTTCATGTGTCTCTCCTCTCTTTCTCTCTCTTACCATCCCCTCTGTGTGTCTCCTATCTCTCTTACCATCCCCTCCGTGTGTCTCTCCTCTCTCTTTCTTACCATCCCCTCTGTCTCTCCTCTCTCTCTCTTACCATCCCCTCCGTGTGTCTCTCATCTCTCTCTCTTACCATCCCCTCCGTGTGTCTCTCCTCTCTCTCTCTTACTATCCCCTCCGTGTGTCTCTCCTCTCTCTCTCTTACCATCCCCTCCGTGTGTCTCTCACCTCTGTCCAGCTTCTTACTGGCCTTCCTCTCACTGTAGCCCTGTGTCTCTTCCCTCTCAGGAGGAGCTGCAGACAGTGAGGCTCAGAGCAGAAAGTGAGAGCAGAGAGCGAGAGGAGAGGGAGCGACACTGCGAAGACAGACTGCTCCAGCGCAGCTCCCGGATCCAGATACTGGAGGGTAACATTCACCCTGAGGGGAGAGAGAGGGGGGAGGGAGAGTGAGGGGAGCGGGAGAGAGAGGGGGGAGGGAGAGAGAGAGAGAGGGAGCAAGAGAGAGGGAGGGGGAGAGGGAGCGAGAGGAGAGGGAGCGACACTGCGAAGACAGACTGCTCCAGCGCAGCTCCCGGATCCAGATACTGGAGGATAACATTCACCCTGAGCTGCTCCGTCTCCTCTTCGTGAGATTATATATATAACAGAGCGTGCGCTCCGTCTCCTCTGCGTGAGATTATATATATATATATAACAGAGCGTGCGCTCCATGGCGTAACAACAATTTATTTTAAAAAGGAGCACAAGTGGCACTCACAAGTATAGGAGAGTTAAGGGCATTTAGGCAGACAATAGTCACCAGCCGGTTCCAGCAGAGGAAGACGGGTTTCTCAGCAAGTTGAGACCGGGCCCAACTTCTTTGCCTGGCTGCCGGTCCTCTCGTTGCTGCCAGGCACCGGCTCTTCCCAGCTCTGCGCCTGCCTCACTGTCCCATGCCGAGCCGCTCTCTGACCCCGGCGCGCACCCGGCCTCTCTGACATCGACACACTCAGGAAGTGGGGCCCAGCTTCCTGTCCACACTGGCATGAGAGACAGGCTCGGTGTGGGACAGTGAGGAAGGCCCACAGCTGGGGAGAAGCATGGCCCGATGGCAACGAGAGGACCAGCAACTGGGCAAAGAAGTTGGGCCTGGGATGGGGGGGGGGGGGTTGTATGTGTTTGGGGATGTTTTTTTAATGTATTTGGGGGTTGGGAATGTATGTATTTGGGGGTGGGTGTTTGTATGTATTTATTGGGATGGGTGCTTATATGTATTTGGGGGTTGTATGTATTTGGGGGGTTGGGTTGTATGTATTTGGGGGGAGTGGAGGTTTTTGTATGTATTTTGTGGGGGGGAGTGTGTGTGTGTGTGTGTGTGGGGCCCGGGGAGGGGGGAATTAATGTGAGGAGGGGAGATTAAGGGAGCGGGATTGAGTTAGGGGGGGTAATTGTTGGAGGCGGGGGAAGAGTGAGAGGGGGTGTAAGTGAGGAAGAGAGGGATGAGGGGGCAGAGTGAGGGAGAGGGGGTAAGAGTGAGACAGGGGGAGAGAAGTACATGGGAGGAGGGGGGGAAGCTAGTCCTGGGCCATTGGAAATGTGAAGGCAGCCCTACAAGTCATCACCAAATGCAAATAATTTTTATTAGATTATCAAATAATTCTTAAATTTAATATAATCTACTGTGACAGGCCTATAATTGCTAAAAAATGTCATGAAAATGCAATGATTTTTCTGCAAGATATGACGAATAATAAAAGATTCATTCTTCCATGAGAGATCAGCAACGATCCTGCTTCCAGGGTACACTAAATGGCTGCCTTTCAACTTCAATCCATCCTTCAGTCAGTGTAACTCATCAGCTTCAATTTATTGTTATATAACTAAGGTAACATTATCTACTGTTACAGTTTGCAGTTCAAACTGCTGGGAATATTAGCAACAAATTATCACAAACAGGAATGTGTTGAAAATATTTTGCATTGCTGGAGAGGTTTGCTAAAATCTGCTATAGAAATCAAAGGATGTTCAGTATATTAAAACTCATTAAAAATGGCATTAATAGTTGAACTTAAAAAAATGCAGTAAGTATTATCTAATACAACAGAACTGAATTATTTAAAAAAAAGAAAGACACGTAAGATATTGCATGGATTGCACTTAAATAATTTTATATATTTCCCTGGTAATGATTATTCAGTATATCATCAATATATCCTACCATACATACAAGTAACAGTCATTGCTTTGAGCTAAATGTGTCTATATGACATTTTGTTCTCTCTCAGCTCAGCTCAAAGACATTGCTTATGGCACCTTCGCTCCCCGAATCCTGGCTGCAGAGCCCGCCTCCTCTGATGTGGACAGTTTCCCCCCTCCATCCCTCCATCGGGGGGAGACTCTGTTTGAGGTTCACATTGGGGGGATCTGCTTCACACCCAGGGGTCTGAGGGAGCCTGAAGACCCTAAGCCAACCACCTTCTGCATCTACTCATTGTACGACTTCGAGATGCACGCCACTCCCGTGGTGACCGGGGCCCAACCAGAATACAACTTTACCTCCTGCTACGCCGTCACCCCAGACTGCGATTTCCTGCGCTACCTGAGGGTGGGGGTTCTTACCGTGGAGCTGTACCAAGCTGTAGGGGGAGAACACCGGGAGCTGGCAAAGGGACGTGTGGGACTGGAGGCCACAATAGAGAGCAGAGACAGAGTGTACGGCACTGTAACTCTGACCGGTAATAAATATATATATATATTAGCCTGAACCCACTTATGGATCACAAATAATTCTTCAATATTAAAAGAATTAGTTAGGGAAGGGGGTGCTAGTTGGGTAAGGGAAGGAAGGAGATATCTTTCCCCAAATTAAGGAGGGTTCAGTTTGGAGCACACATTGACACTATCTGCCCTCCTTAGATGCAAGTGGAGAAAACATGGGGGAGCTGGATTACTGGCTTCGCCTGCATGGACCCCTTTCTCAGACCCAACGACTGCAGAAACAGAGGGTCAAAGCACGTGGCTACCTGTCAACTCACAGACAGCATCGCACAGAGAAGGTGAGAGAGAGAGCAGCATCGCACAGAGAAGGTGAGAGAGAGAGCAGCATGAAAATAACATTTGACAGACAGAAATGTACAGTAGCAGAACAGAGGAAATCGGGCGTAATTTGGGGCTCTTCAATGGTCTGGGAATTACAGTTTTGGTCCCAAACAATTCAGAAAAATTTCAGAATTTCAGCTGAAATTTTTAAGCAGAAGAAATCGATGCATTCAAATGAAACTACAAGCGGGATAGATAGCTGAGGAGGAGGAGGGAGGGAGGAGGGAGGGAGGACAGGAGAGGGAGAGAAAGAAACACAAAAATGTTTAGTAGAAGTTCCCGGTCAGACAGTGGCACACGTACATAGGTTGTAACTGGTACCAGTCTAATGGTTTCTGTTCCAGCCCTGGACCTTACCGCTCTCCAATGGACCTCAGAATGAGCTGATCATCCGGATATGGGGCTGTAGAAGCCTGAAGGTGGGACGTCCGGGTTACCAACCCAGCCCATATGCCATGTACCACTTCTACCATCACCCCGACCACTCCACCTCCATAATACCCTGCAGCAACAACCCACAATTTGGAGATGAGATCTCCTACCCCTTAAACCTGACCATTGATGTGGAGCGATATCTCCAGCGGGAACGTCTGTACGTCTATGTGTTTGACGATGAGGAGACCCAGCCTGGAGGATACCTGGGGAGGGCAGAGGTGCCACTGCTGAGACTGGCACAGGGCAACGATATCCAAGGTGAGAGAAGGAGCAGAGGAGGAGATAGCTGTGAATACTTTAATGGCAATGTGTCTTACAGGTAGCTTTGCGCACCGACATCCTCTATCTTTTGGTGATTTACTTGGACTCTCTCCTCTCTCACTCCCTCTTCCTCTCTCTTCCTCTCTCTCTCTCTCTTTCTCTTTTACTCTCTTTCCTCTCTCGCTTTCCCTCTCACAGGAGATTATGCCCTGCTGGACCCATGTGGTAGATGCTCAGGGTCATTGCAGCTCAGCTTGGAGTGGAAGATTCCTTACCAGGTCCCTGGACATTGCCTCTGGGAATCTTCCTCTGGAGGTCGCCCAACCCCGGAGAAACCTCCAGAGATTCCTATATCACAAGTAAGAGGCGCAAACCTGCAGATAGAGAGAGTCATAGCATCTTATAGTGAGAGATATTTGTTCATTGCACAGCTAGTGATAACTGTGCATTGTACAGTAAGAGATAGCTGTGTGTTGTACAGTGGGAGATAGCTGTGCTTTATTCTTCTTTGACAGCACCGCTTCCAGGGGAAGCTGTTGCCCAGAGATGCACCACAGATCCCTCTAACCAGATCAAAGCCGTCCAAATCTCGCAAGGCTGATGAGGAGCTACGAACGGACATGCACTCCAGCAAGAGGGGGAGAAGGGACCCTCACCTAGTGTCCTACCAAAGACCCGAGCAGCAGAGACCTATCCCCTCCCCAGCTGGGCACCCGAGGGAAGAGTCGGACATGGATGTTGAGGGGCTTGAATTTGAGGTGAAACGAGTAGCAAATGAGGGATGAAATAAAATAAAGAAGGGAGAATGTGGAGACAGGGCTATGAGAAATGGGAGAGTCTAGACAATTGGGGAGGAGGAGAAAGGGTTCATACTGAGCAAACAAGGATGGCCAAGTGGTTGTTATCAGATGTAAAATTCTGCATGTTTATGTTAAGAGATGTGGGAGAGAGAGGGAAATAAATGGTCTGTCCCTATTTGCAGGAGATTGCAGCAAAAAAGGAAGTGCAGGAAAAAAAGCTGCAAGAGCACGATGCAGAACAGGAAGTATGCCTACGGGAGCAGGAAATGCATGAGGCGGAACAGGAAGAAAGCTCCCAACATTCCACAGTGGAGGAAGACAAAACAATCTCATTGGCCAGACACATAACATCAGAGGAAGATGGTAAAATTGGAATCATTTGATTGGCTGGTGATGTGTCAAAGTGTTAGTGGTGGGGTGGGGAGTGTGACAAATAAGTGTGTCATTCTCTCTTCAGGTGACCAGACCACAGATTTTAGCGAATCACAGAGCACAGACAGTGATGACATCATCGTAGTGGCAAAACCACAAATCCCACCCAAACCAGTGAGTACGTCAAACAAGGAGATGGGTTGAGGCCCCCAGCTGCCTCCCCATCCCTCATGTCACCTCTCTGCACCCTTTAGTGTTATTGATCTAAGTTTCCCAGCTTCAGAACTAGAAAGAAACTTATACAAAAAAACAAAACACCAGATTTCACCAAAACCCACAGATCCAGTTGGTACCGAGGGGATTTCTCTTTAATCTCTCTCTGTTTCCGCAGCCTTCCTCCAGGATCCGCGTGGAAGTCGCCTCATTGACCTTTGACCCGTGTTCGGAGGTGGTGGGTGACAGCGCAGTGCAGAGAGTGTTCGTTGAGTTTCGCTTTGCAGGGGTCCCATTCGAGGAGACAGAGACCCCCTTGTCCTTGCGCAAACCCAACCGCGGCGAGGAGATATACTACCACTTCAGCAAAGGTCTGCCGAGCATCGCTCCCTCACTTCCTTTCTTAAATATCTGTAGGTCATTGCGCCCTCACCCTTTCCTTCATGCACTGTATCACTCCGTCACATCTTCCCTGCAGAGCATCACGCCACCAGCCTTTACCCTGCTGCAGAACCTCCCTTCCCGACCTCATCCCTGCTAAGCAGACACAGAATTTCTCCATGAGTTATCCGTCCCCTAAAGCCCTACGGATTATTGAACCTTAACCCCTTCTCTCCCTCAGTGATACACCTGGATGGGGTCGAGCATGCAGAGCGTAGGCAATTCCTCTATGCTCTCCTGGAAGGATCAGATGCTGGAGGGGAGAATGTGAGGTACGCTGGAGCCCAAACCGGAGATGTCAATATGCAGGGTCCCAAATCAGGGAGATGTGGGGGTTCTACACCACCTAAATGTCTATGAGATACTGATACTAACAATCTGTGAGATATTTGGCCATGACCATGTTTTGCTCTGAGCTGTAAATAAAATAATGTTTTCTTTTTACCCCTTCCCTGCCAGTGCGGGTAAATAATCTCACACCACAGGCACGCAGACATGGTGATCACAAGGAATCACCACAGCCCCTGAAAATTGCACTCAAAGTAGGTCACACTAAATGTATTAATATGGCCAGTATGAAAGCTAGAGTAGCCTAACCCTACAAATAGGGTGAACCGCTATATGGTCACACATGAGCACAATCAAAAAAAGAATAAATGTTTAATGTATAATAACAATATTAAAACCCGATGAAACACTAAAATACTAATTGATTAATTAGTTAAAATCCCCATACGCTGGGTGGAGGCAGATAAGTGAGATGTATAAGATGCACTGACAATGTCACTCACATATAGCAATATAGCAGATCAACTGCACACACAAACAGCCAACAAAGCCCTACAGCAACGAAAAAGGTTGTAGCACTTCAAAGATGGGGGTTGAAGGGAGAGTATACAGGGAGTAGGTATACAGAGCCTAAGTGAACCCCTGTCCTGTATAATGGCTGTAAATAAAACCATACGACCTGATTCCCAATTGTAATGTGTGTCGCGTGTGGTCGGAGAGTCGGACAGATCCTGCTCCGGACCCTTACTTTGGGCACAGGCACAGAAGACACATTACGATTGGGAATCAGGTCGTTTGGTTTTATTTACAGCCATTATATAGCACAGAGGTTCACTTAGGCTCTGTATACCCACTCCCTGTATACTCTCCCTTCAACCCACAGCTTTGAAGTGCTACAACATGGCAACGCGACGACGAAATGGATCTTATCCTTCTCTCCTCAGGTAAAAACCATCTCTAAAACATCATTGAAGCCTTTGCTGTGTGTATTATATAGTATATGCAAGTGATCCAATGCTAGGTAAAAACCATATTTGAATGCTGTTTTCTGTCTACCCCTAATCAAATTAAGTGTTGCCACCTAGGCAGGGAACACCCTGTGTAGAAAACCATTTGTTTGAATGTGCCTCAGATGTGCTAATTAAGCAGACAGAACCACACTGTCAGGTGACTTTTAGGCCTATATAAACCCAGTCAGAACAGCTAGTCTGCTTGCAGCCCATATCCAAGTGGCCCATTATAAGTGGCATGACTACTGAACAACTGAAGTTTAAAAGGAAGTGGCCCATTATAAGTGGCATGACTACTGAACAACTGAAGTTTAAAAGGAAGTGGCCCATTATAAGTGGCATGACTACTGAAAAACTGAAGTTTAAAAGGAAGTGGCCCATTATAAGTGGCATGACTACTGAAAAACTGAAGTTTAAAAGGAAGTTCAAAAGAAGTGAAGAAGTGGACACCCCATCTGGCCCTGATTCCTGCATTTGAACTACGCTGGAAAGGAGGAAATCATCTATACCAGACTGCATCATTACTGCTGTGATGTTGCCTTTACCATTTATATTTGCTGTGACTTCACTTCTTCTCAAATTATGCACTTCTTTCTACCAGCCTCAGTATGTCTCAAACTCTATTCATATATCTCCATCTCTCCTTTCTTCACCACTTCTCAGTTCACATGAACTCCTTTCTTACCTGCGTTCTCTGACACCACACAGCTATATTCCCTGCACTAAAAAACACCCCTACAAATCCTCCTCACACATCCTCTTTCTATCCATGCTTCTCCTCCTTGCTTCTGGGGATATCTCTCCCAATCCTGGTCCCTGTCTTATTTCTACTTGCTCTCGTCCTCGCCTCCCACATGCAACTTCTACTCCTTCTGGTGTCATCCCCTCCAACCTCATACCCATCCCCTGCCACCCTCCCTCCTCTCTCCCTTTCTCCTGTGCCCTTTGGAATGCTCGCTCCCTCTCTAACAAGTTCCTCTCTGTGCATGACTTCTTTCTCTCTCACTCCCTGCTTCTCTTTGCTATAACTGAGACCTGGCTCACTCAGACTGACTCTGCTCTGGAAGCTGCCCTCTCCTCTGGTGGCCTTTCCTTCTCCCACACTCTGCGCCCTGATGGCAGGGGTGGAGGCGTGGGGCTCCTGCTCTCCTCTCTCTGCCATTACCGAACCCTTCCTATTCCCCCCTCTCTTGCTTTTCCCTCCTTTGAGGCTCACACTGTCCAGATCTTCTCTCCTCTCCCTGTTCATGTGGCGGTCATCAATCGCCCACCTACTTCTACTCATCCCCCTTCTGCCTTTCTCTCTCACTTTGAATCCTGGCTCGCTTTCTTTCTCTTCTCAGACTCCCCTGTTCTTCTCCTTGGGGACTTCAATTGCCACATTGATGACCCCTCTCTCTCTTGGGCTTACCTCTTCTTTTGCCCTTCAACAGTGGACTGCAGCCAGCACCCACAAGGATGGCCACTACTTAGACCTGGTTTTCACTAAAAACTTCTCTCTCTCCGATTTCTCCATTTCCCCTTTTCCTCTCTCTGACCATCATCTCATCTCATTCTCTTTATCTCGCTTCTCCCCTTCTCCACCTCCATCTACCCCCTGGTTCTGCAGAAACCTGCGCTCTATTCACTTACCTGACTTTGAGTCCACTTTACGCTCCTCCCTCTCCTCTCTCAGCTCTGCTACAGACCCTGACAACCTGGTCAGAAAGTACAACTCTGTCTTGTCCTCGTCTCTTGATCTACATGCCCCGCTTTCTCTCTGCCGCCCTCGCCCTTCTAACCCTAGACCCTGGCTAAATTCCCACACGCGCATGCTGCGTTCCTCCACTCGTTCCTCTGAACGCCTCTGGAGGAAGTCTCACACTCTCGCAGACTTCCTTCACTACAAATTTATGCTATCCTGTTTCAACTCTGCCCTCTCGCAAGCTAAACAAGTCTACTTTTCTGCACTAATCAACATGCACAAGTCTAACCCACGCCGACTGTTCTCTGTCTTTGATACTCTACTCAAACCACCCTCAGCTGCCTCTCCTTCCTCCATCTCCGCTCAGGACTTTGCTGACTATTTTAAGGAAAAGGTGGAATCCATACGGCAGAACATCCCCTCTGTTTCTTCCCCCCATCCTACACCTCTTCCTAACTCTCCTCCTGCCTTCCTTGACTCTTTTTCCACTGTCTCAGAGGAGGATGTGTCGCTGTTGATCGCCTCTTCTCCCTCTACCACTTGCCCTCTTGACCCCATTCCCTCCCATCTCCTAAAACCTCTAGCTCCTACTATAATCCCTACACTTACACACATTTTTAACTCCTCCCTCTGCTCTGGAACCTTTCCATCCTCCTTCAAACATGCAACAGTGATACCATTACTCAAAAACAGCAAGCTTGACCCTACCTGTCTTTCTAACTATCGACCTGTCTCCCACCTGCCTTTTGCCTCTAAACTCCTTGAACGTCTTGTATTCTCTCGCTTGCTCCATTTTCTCAACACCTATTCTCTCCTAGACCCTCTACAATCTGGCTTCCGCACTGCTCACTCCACCGAAACAGCCCTCACTAAAATAACTGACGACCTCCATGCTGCCAAAGACAGAGGTCATTACACTCTGCTCATATTACTCGACTTCTCTGCAGCATTTGACACAGTGGACCACCCTCTTCTCCTCCACATTCTCCATACTCTAGGTATTCGGAACAAAGCTCTATCCTGGATCTCATCCTACCTCTCCCATCGTACTTTTAGTGTCTCTTCTGCTAACACCTCCTCCTCCTCTATTGATCTCTCTGTGGGGGTACCCCAGGGCTCTGTCCTGGGACCTCTTCTCTTTTCTCTGTACACACTCTCTCTAGGTGACCTAATAACATATTTTGGGTTTAATTATCACCTCTATGCCGACGACACACAAATATACTTTTCAATACCTGACCTTACACCTGCTGTACAAACCAAAGTTTCTGAATGTCTCTCTGCTATATCATCCTGGATGGCCCTCCGACGCCTTAAACTCAACATGGCTAAAACAGAGCTCCTCATACTTCCTCCCAAACCTGGCCCTACTACCTCCTTCCACATTACTGTTGGAACTACAATCATTCACCCAGTAGCCCAAGCACGCTGCCTAGGGGTCACACTCGACTCCTCTCTCACATTCGCCCCTCACATTCAAAACATTTCTAAAACTTGTCGCTTTTTCCTCCGCAATATAACTAAGATACGCCCTTTCCTCTGTTGTTCGACTGCTAAAACTCTGACTCAGGCCCTCATTCTCTCCCGTCTTGATTACTGTAACCTCCTGCTGTCTGGCCTTCCTGCCTCTCACCTGTCTCCCCTACAATCTATCCTAAATGCTGCTGCCAGATTCACTCTACTCTTTCCTAGATCTGTCTCAGCATCTCCCCTCCTGAAATCCCTCTCCTGGCTTCCGATCAAATCCCGCATCTCACACTCCATTCTTCTCCTCACTTTTAAAGCTTTACATTCTTCTGCCCCTCCTTACATCTCATCCCTAATTTCTCGGTATGCACCATCCAGACTCTTGCATTCTTCTCAAGGATGTCTTCTTTCTACCCCCTTTGTATCTAAAGCCCTCTCCCGCCTTAAACCTTTTTCACTGACTGCCCCACACCTCTGGAATGCCCTTCCCCTCCGTACCCGACTAGCACCCTCTCTATCCACCTTTAAGACCCACCTTAAGACACACTTGCTTAAAGAAGCATATGAATAGCACTGTGGATATTCTGCACACGATACATAAAGCTTGGCCCCCTGCAGACGCACTTACCAGAACTCCCTCCTACTGTCTCTGTACGTTCTCTCTACCTACCAATTAGACTGTAAGCTCCTCGGGGCAGGGACTCCTCTTCCGAAATGTTACTTTTATGTCTAAAGCACTTATTCCCATCATCTGTTATTTATATTATTTGTTATTTATGATTACCATGTGTATTACTACTGTGAAGCGCTATGTACACTAATGGCGCTATATAAATAAAGACATACAATACAATACAATACAATACATCGGTTCAGAAGGAGGAGGGCAACAGCAAGGAGGAGGCCGACACAGCTAAGAGCTTGAGAGAAAAAAAGTGAGGAGCCTGAACCCGCTCTCGGCGGGTTCGTACATGCACTTACAGTATGGGGACTTACATTGTACTTACATTGTACTTACCGTAATGGCACTTACATTGTACTTACAGTAATGGCACTTACATTGTACTTACAGTAATGGCACATACATTGTACTTACAGTAATGGCACTTACATTGTACTTACAGTATGGGCACATACATTGTACTTACAGTAATGGCACTTACATTGTACTTACAGTATGGGCACTTACATTGTACTTACAGTATGGGCACTTACATTGTACTTACAGTAATGGCACTTACATTGTACTTACAGTATGGGCACATACATTGTACTTACAGTATGGGCACTTACATTGTACTTACATTGTACTTACAGTATGGGCACTTACATTGTACTTACAGTATGGGCACTTACATTGTACTTACAGTAATGGCACTTACATTGTACTTACAGTATGGGCACTTACATTGTACTTACAGTATGGGCACTTACATTGTACTTACAGTATGGGCACTTACATTGTACTTACAGTATGGGCACTTACATTGTACTTACAGTAATGGCACTTACATTGTACTTACAGTATGGGCACTTACATTGTACTTACAGTATGGGCACATACATTGTACTTACAGTAATGGCACTTACATTGTACTTACAGTAATGGCACTTACATTGTACTTACAGTATGGGGACTTACATTGTACTTACAGTAATGGCACTTACATTGTACTTACAGTATGGGCACATACATTGTACTTACAGTATGGGGACTTACATTGTACTTACAGTAATGGCACTTACATTGTACTTACAGTATGGGCACATACATTGTACTTACAGTAATGGCACTTACATTGTACTTACAGTAATGGCACTTACATTGTACTTACAGTAATGGCACTTACATCGTACTTACAGTAATGGCACTTACATTGTACTTACAGTATGGGGACTTACATTGTACTTACAGTAATGGCACTTACATTGTACTTACAGTATGGGCACTTACATTATACTTACAGTAATGGCACTTACATTGTACTTACAGTATGGGGACTTACATTGTACTTACAGTATGGGGACTTACATTGTACTTACAGTAATGGCACTTACATTGTACTTACAGTATGGGCACATACATTGTACTTACAGTAATGGCACTTACATTGTACTTACAGTATGGGCACATACATTGTACTTACAGTATGGGCACATACATTGTACTTACAGTAATGGCACTTACATTGTACTTACAGTATGGGCACATACATTGTACTTACAGTATGGGGACTTACATTGTACTTACAGTAATGGCACTTACATTGTACTTACAGTAATGGCACTTACATTGTACTTACAGTATGGGCACATACATTGTACTTACAGTATGGGCACTTACATTGTACTTACAGTATGGGCACTTACATTGTACTTACAGTATGGGCACATACATTGTACTTACAGTATGGGCACTTACATTGTACTTACAGTAATGGCACTTACATTGTACTTACAGTATGGGCACATACATTGTACTTACAGTAATGGCACTTACATTATACTTACAGTATGGGCACATACATTGTACTTACAGTATGGGCACATACATTGTACTTACAGTATGGGCACTTACATTGTACTTACAGTAATGGCACTTACATTGTACTTACAGTAATGGCACATACATTGTACTTACAGTATGGGCACATACATTGTACTTACAGTATGGGCACATACATTGTACTTACAGTATGGGCACTTACATTGTACTTACAGTATGGGCACATACATTGTACTTACAGTATGGGCACTTACATTGTACTTACAGTAATGGCACTTACATTGTACTTACAGTATGGGCACATATATTGTACTTACAGTATGGGCACATACATTGTACTTACAGTATGGGCACTTACATTGTACTTACAGTAATGGCACTTACATTGTACTTACAGTATGGGCACATACATTGTACTTACAGTAATGGCACTTACACTGTACTTACAGTATGGGCACTTACATTGTACTTACAGTAATGGCACTTACATTGTACTTACAGTATGGGCACTTACATTGTACTTACAGTATGGGGACTTACATTGTACTTACAGTATGGGGACTTACATTGTACTTACAGTATGGGGACTTACATTGTACTTACAGTATGGGCACTTACATTGTACTTACAGTAATGGCACTTACATTGTACTTACAGTATGGGCACTTACATTGTACTTACAGTATGGGCACTTACATTGTACTTACAGTATGGGGACTTACATTGTACTTACAGTATGGGGACTTACATTGTACTTACAGTATGGGGACTTACATTGTACTTACAGTAATGGCGGCTTACATTGTACTTACAGTAATGGCACTTACATTGTACTTACAGTAATGGCACTTACATTGTACTTACAGTATGGACACTTACATTGTACTTACAGGTAACATTACACTGTAGTTATATTATTATGGAAAGTGAAAGGGCTCAGCTAAATTGGGAGACCCATCAAAAAATGATTTGTGCTGGTTTTCTTAACCCTTGCAATGCCAGGATAGTAGCGAGAGCCATTGATAAACTGTTGTGACCCGCGTCTCTCACTCTACTTTTGCCCTAAAGGTTAAAGTTTACGGTGGTGAGTGACCCCATTAATGAAGAGCAGGAGGAGTGTCAGGATGTGGGGTACGCCTACCTGGACCTGCGGCCCCTGCTGAGGAGAGCGGAAGACCCTACTGAGGAAACCCTACAGAGTGAGTAACCAGAGACCACCTTAAACCCTGTCACTAATCCGAACCTGCCCCTCTGGCAGGGAAGGGGTTAATAGTTAAAGGTTTAAAAGTATTTTCTGATCCTCCAACAAGCAGCACGGTGCTGTTCTGTCACAGGAGACCAGCACTTTTAACACCTTAATACCCGGATCCTTTGATTGAGCAAAGCAAGAGATAAAATAAATGGTCATTTATTTACACAATGAACATACACAGCTTGATTTACAAAATATTACAAAAATACACTTACTGGGATGAGCAAAAACGAAATCCTGTACTTCCAGAACAAAATCTTTAGAGTCTCTAAGCACAATTTCCCAGGAGCGGGAGTTGTGCATAAGCAGAGCCGCAAAACAGTCTTTGGCTAGTGGCACCGCCCGCAACCCCTATTTCTCCGCCGGAGCTTCTTGCTTCATTCTACCGCCGTAGAATTGGTTTGGAAGTCCTTAGTTCTTACAAACTTTGGAAGCTGGATACAAATCTTGGTTATGATGTTACAACTTTGTACTGCACGATGAATCTTAGGCTTAGTCCATAGACACTTCGCCCGTGCAGAGGCGCGCTGAGGCTCAGGGAAAGCGGTGCTTTCCCTGGCCTTAGAGCGTGCGCCATCCGTGGGTGTGTCTGGGGGCGGGCCAGTGACGTCACTGAGCTGGTTCGCCCTCATTGGGCGAACCGATCACATGACCGGCCCTGCGCTCCGGCAAGCTCTGAAACATAACATTTGTTAAGACACGCTTCCGCAGGCGTGCGGAAGCGTGCGCGAGCCCCTGCTAAAGCCGCTCTCATTTCTGCTGCAGGGGCTCAGTGCCGAGCAGCAGTGTGCCTCAGCACGGCGCTGACCATGCCCGAGGCCTTAGGTGAATCTAACTCCTGATCGGCTGCAGGGATTTTTAAACAGTCAAACCCCCTATCTTTAAGCTCTGCAGCCAATCGCTGCGTGGGAACTAAATATCCCACCTATCCTCAGGTTGCCAGTACCTCACCGCAGGAAAAAAATCTGGGGCGCTTCCCAAAAGATATATAAAGTGTCTGTGTTTAAAATGAAATGAACACAACGAAAACAAGCCGAAGAAATAAAAAGTACATAGTGTGCAATACTGGCCAGAGAGGTGTGTCGCAGCTCAACCCGCTGTAGAATCTCCCACTATCCTTAGGTTAATGATAGCAGAGTGGGAGAGCGCAAGACATAACAAAGAGAAATCACATAGACAGTGTTAATAGATCCTGCCAGAATGGTAACACAGTGTATGCAGCACATGCAACTTGGTGCACAGAGAATGGGGTAGGGTAGGTATAGTGATAACAAGGACTTACACGGCCCAGTGTAAGTCAGTGCTTCAAAAGGTATCTTTTGTAATACTCCTTGAATATTATCCCAAAGGTGTGTGCAGTCGCAGTGTTTTACGTCTGGTAGTGATGCCGGGAGCGAGGTGATGGAGGTAGTAGTAGATAAATAATAAATATAAATATAAAATAGCGACTCACACGGCCCTGTGTGAGTCAAAGCCCCAAACGGTTTCTTTCCCTGGAGTATACATCCTCTGAGAATTCCCCCGCTTCTACTCGATCTTGTAGTTAGGTAGGTGTGGGTCTCCCGTATGGGACACAAGAATTCAAAAAGATATACACATTAGAATACCATATTTATTAAGTGAAAAAACGAACGTAATAAACCACTCACATTGTGGGTTAAAACAATCGGTGTGGCTGTTCCGGTCTCCTGCTTGTGATGAACTCCGCTGTGCGCCGAGTCCGGGTACAGTGTTAGAGTCAATGGCAAGTTGGTAACTACGGAAGCTGGCAAGGTCCAAGAATCCACACTCATCGAACAACGCGTTTCGCACTGGTTCGTGCTTCGTCAGGTCTGTGAGCATTGGGCGGTGTGTGGGTGGATTTAAATAGCCACCTGGGACAGTTGATTTGATTGTAGTGCCGATTCAATATTAAAATTTCCTTAACTTTTGTTTATACAGTAAGTTCATGGCACATAAGGTCCCAGATATTCTGATTGCTTAGAAGCATAAAATATATAAAACACAAAATATATTTCACACAAAATGTATTGAGTCGAGGTCAAAGGTTAAATGATGTAAACAAGTCTGCGGACATCCAGACAACTGAAATAAAATGAATGATCCACAAAATGCAATGCATAAAAAGGATGGCTATAAATTATGGATTAAAAGATGCAATACATGAGAACAAATATTTAAAACAATTGATAAAACAAGTGGATAAAACTAATATAATTAATATTACAAACAAGTTCATTGAATTAAAATTGAAGACGGCCATGAAATATAGGTGACCATGGTGCCAATGTTGTTTTCTGCAATTATTGAATAAAATAATAATTCAAAATAATTCAAATTAAAATAAAATAGGTATAGATAAAATAGAGGCAGTGGGAGAGCTGGAATGCAAATAGATAAATCATGCAAAGGCCCCTATATCAATATCGACATTTAAACCCATAGGGGTCAGGGTTTGAAGTGTGTATATCCAATAGGATTCTTGCTGTGCCAATCGTTTGAGTCTATCTTCCCCACGCCAATTTTGGGATAGCAATTTGATGGCTCTATAAATCAACCCAGATGGGTCTCCAGAATGGTACATACAAAAATGTTTAGAGACATTGTGAGTTAGCAGATGCCGTCGTATATTGCCCATGTGTTCCAGTATGCGGACACGCAGTGGTCTAGTAGTGCGGCCCACATACAGGAGACCATCATCGCACCGGGCAGAGGGCTTCTTAGTATGCCAAGGGCATGCGCGAACCTCGCACCTTCGCCACTTATCATACCAAACCCAGCCCCCTTTCCTGGCGACATCTGGATATCTGCCAGGATGAGGGTACTTGTATTTACCCCTCCCCGCTTAACACCGTACGATGTCGGAACCTTTTTAACTCCAGACTTTTCCAGACATCCTGGGACCATGCCAGCGTGATGTCTTACAAGTCCGGGGCTAAATTATGCATGGCTTACTCACAGGAATTCCCTGCTATGCATCCTTAAAGTATGGTACTTATAATTAAGTGTTTCTGCTGTCCCGGCTGCCTGAATGAAAACCCCCTCATGCCTTTAATGTTGGCACAATTAAAAGAGGGGGACTTTCATTCATCAATTTTCGTATAACTTTATAAAAATTGCGGCATAATCTTTTTAATGATTTTACTCCAGCAGCACTCACAGCAAACCTCAGCGCTCTAGGACCTTCCTAGCCGAAGTTAGCTCAACGCTATGTGCAGTAATCTGCTGCTTTTTAAAACCATTTTTCCTTTCCGTGGGTTACAGGGAAACATGGGTACAATAACTCACATTTAAACCATGATATTATTATCACCAACTTATACCTGGTGGGACACACAGACATTTATAATACAATTACAATGTTACTGCCATTATGGGTCACAGAGCTGGCACTCTATAATTCCCCAATATGGCTCAGGGGCACCCAGCCAGACATAATACCTTTATTTGCTGGCCTGGGTACCCCCTCACCGTCACATGGCCCTGGAAGTGGTTGTGTTATTGAAGTGTCCCGCTCTCTCTCTCTCACTCTAGTTGTGGATGCGTCAGACCAGAGAGAGGTCATCGGAGCGCTGAGGGTGGTGGTGGAAGCCAGAGACGCCGCGCGGGCCGTGTATAGAGAAAGACGGGGTCACCGGGTGAGAGAGCAGCTCCAGGGCTGAGATCCCCGAGCCTCATCGTGGCTCTTTGATCCTGCATCGCTTCTCATACAGAAAGCGGCACCATGGACCATCAAGAAATTCTAACCCCGTCACACCAGGACCAGGCTCTTCTGGCTTAGTTTGGGAAAATGTGCCCAATACTCGTTCCCCCTCAACAGAAACACAAAGGGGAAAGAATATTTAAAAAGAACTAAAAGTCTGAAATTAAAACTTTTAAAATTAAAAGCTTTATTCTGTGCCCCCAATAACCATTACATGGCGACCACTGCTAAACAAGGAGAGAAAATGCGCCCCCAGATGTGCACAATGACATTTTAAATAAGAGTGTTTGATAATGAAAAAGGTCCATTTGGGGGCATCACAATAACGTGCTTCTGTTATTTGGGGTGTTTGGAGCTGTGGTTCTGATCTCTGCACTGCCAGAAATTCTTGTTTTCTTGCTATTATTACAAACACTCATTTCTATCACACCGAAATCTTCTTTTCAACCACCCGAGCAATTATCTGTAGACATTAAAGTGGCTGTGATTTATACATAGAATATATGTATGTGGCTGTGATTTATACATAGAATATATGTATGTATGTGGCTGTGATTTATACATAGAATATATGTATGTACGTGGCTGTGATTTATACATAGAATATATGTATGTGGCTGTGATTTATACATAGAATATATGTATATATATGTGGCTGTGACTTATATGGACACCCAGTGCCCAGAATGGAAAGCTTTAATAAACAATGCAAACATTGGGCGGAGTTTTCATTTCTTTATCTTGGATTTATCTCCCAGCATGTTAGGTGCCGGTTAGGTGCCGGTTAGGTGCCGGTTAGGTGCCGGTTAGGTGCCGGTTAGGTATCGGACAGGGAGAGGGGGAATTTGATTAGTTTATCTTGTGTTTTACACCATTGTTCGCCCAGATTACGCACAAACCTCCTAATGAATTCAGTTTGGACCCAGCCTACACTGGCAGCCCTCTCTGGTGGTACAATATGATAGCTCCCTCTGGTGGTACAATCTGATAGATCCCTCTGGTGGTACAATATGATAGCTCCCTCTGGTGGTACAATCTGATAGCTCCCTCTGGTGGTACAATCTGATAGCTCCCTCTGGTGGTACAATCTGATAGCTCCCTCTGGTGGTACAATATGAGAACAGGTTCACTTTGACCAAATAATAAAAAATAAAAAACCACCATCGCCGTGCATATTTATTGTTTGCTCAAGTATTTGTTACATTGACTCACCCTACCTTACTTTGTATCTGGTTGTAACCACTACCAGGTTCCCATTGCAAGGTCAGTATAACCAGTACCAGGTTCCCATTACAAGGTCAGTATAAACAGTACCAGGTTCCCATTACAAGGTCCGTATAACAAGTACCAGGTTGCCATTACAAGGTCAGTATAACCAGTACCAGGTTCCCATTACAAGGTCCGTATAATCACTACCAGGTTCCCATTACAAGGTCCGTATAACCAGTACCAGGTTGCCATTACAAGGTCAGTATAACCAGTACCAGGTTCCCATTACAAGGTCAGTATAACCAGTACCAGGTTCCCATTACAAGGTCAGTATAACCAGTACCAGATTCCCATTACAAGGTCCGTATAACCAGTACCAGGTTCCCATTACAAGGTCCGTATAACCACTACCAGGTTCCCATTACAAGGTCAGTATAACCACTACCAGGTTCCCATTACAAGGTCAGTATAACTGTGACGGTAGGGAGGGTTTGGCCCAGGATTAACGGGGTTACACCCCAAGGGCCCCCCTCTAACCTCGCCAGGGAGACAAGGGGTTAACTGGGCTGAGGCCCAGAAATGTGATTTCATCCTTGTTATAACCTGTAAATGTATTCTCCCCTGTTTCCCTGTCCCATTGTAATGTCTGGGTTAATCAGTGTTTGCATAACACACACACTGGATCATCAGGGGTTAATAAGCTACAGTTTAAGGAAATTCCATTGTATCTTGTCTTTTCAGGCAAGTTGGACTTCAAAGGGCTTAATTGAAGTTGAGTGTGAAAAGAGAAGGTTTTAGAACCCCACATGATAGATGCAGATGGGGGAATGCAAGCTTTTGCCTAAATATTGGTTCTCTGTGTTTTAAAACTGCAATGCATTTGGTTTGTCCTGGGATTTAAACCCAGGTTGGTGACAAAAGGCAGTGCTGAATAAACAGTTACCTGAAAACTGGTATTTTGGTAACGGAGTAAGCCAGGACCCTGAGCCTTGGCGTACAGCCTCCGGGTCACCCCCCAAGTACACACATATTAAAAATATAACTTTGTCATAAGAGGGACATATATTTTTGATAAAGTGACTTTTTGCAGTTTTTGGAAATGTCCAGAAACCAAATGGTTTGCCTCATCTGAGTCTAGTCACTTGCCTATGCACGCTTCCTCTCTGATGTGCATATCCAAAGGGAGGTGTGAATTGGCCAGTTGGATGCTAAATAGGATATCCTGCCAGACTTGAGCCTGGCTTCACAGGGGAATTGTTTATGCGAGGAGCTACCAGCCTGCTTCAAAAGGTTTTATTGATAGGGCCAGGGGGGGGCTACCCCAAACAGGATATCTGAATTGGTGACCTTATTAAATATAAGAATACTATGAGATGTCCTTGGCTGAAAAGGATAAGAGTTACATATTTGTAATCGTGGGATTTAGCATATCTTTGGGAGTCTAAACACTGTATATGTACCTGCTGCTAAATGCCAGATATTAATATCTCTATTAATGTTCATATTACAATGTAATGTTGGGTATCTCTGCGAACGTCAGGTGTCACAGAATGCAGTAATATATCTCACCTGACTGTATGTTTTACTGAACTCAAGCTATGAGGTAATTTGCAGTAAATATGAAATTTTGGTTGAGTTCTGAGAAACTGCAGCCCCCCTGCTATGATAATGAGCAGGAAGGCTAGAATTTACATACCTGGTCATCAAAGGCTAATTGCTAATTGTTATGCGTGGCCTAGGGACCAAGGGAAGTGGATGTTTTTGTAAATGTGGTAATTCACACTTCAATGGAAGCCAATAGAGCTTCAAAGACTTTTTGCTAGCCGTCGCGGCACCTAGGGTTAAAGAGATGAGTTTGACATAGTATATAAGTCAAAGCCACCCTTTACCCAAGTTGTTCATGTGGTTCATGCAAAGTTGTTCATGTTCTTCATGCAAATGATCTTCATGCATGCATGTGACCTGCCTGTTTTGCTGTGATGTCAACTGGAAATATGGGAGAAGTGGCCAGTCTCTAATCCTGATGGCTTTCTTGCCATAATCTTTACGTAAGTGTCTATATTTTGCCTGTTATTTGTACATATTGGCTGTGTTCACCTTTATCAAGGAATAAAATCACTTTATTATATCTTAAGTCTCGTCCCAGTTCAAACCCAGGTATATATATATTTATATATAGTTTTGGTGTCAATTACAGCCTGTCGCAAGCTCTCGTGACAATAACCACTACCAGGCTCCCATTACAAGGTCCGTATAACCAGTACCAGGTTCCCATTACAAGGTCCGTATAACCAGTACCAGGTTCCCATTACACGGTCAGTATAACCAGTACCAGGTTCCCATTACAAGGTCAGTATAACCAGTACCAGGTTCCCAATACAAGGTCCGTATAACCAGTATCCGGTTCCCATTACAAGGTCCGTATAACCATTACCAGGTTCCCATTACACAGTCAGTATAATCAGTACCAGGTTCCCATTACACAGTCAGTATAACCACTACCAGGTTCCCATTACACGGTCCGTATAACCAGTACCAGGTTCCCATTACAAGGTCAGTATAACCAGTACCAGGCTCCCATTACAAGGTCAGTATAACCACTACCAGGTTCCCATTACAAGGTCCGTATAACCATTACAAGGTTCCCATTACACGGTCAGTATAATCAGTACCAGGTTCCCATTACAAGGTCAGTATAACCAGTACCAGGATCCCATTACACAGTCAGTATAACCACTACCAGGTTCCCATTACAAGGTCCGTATAACCAGTACCAAGTTCCCATTACAAGGTCAGTATAACCACTACCAGGTTCCCATTACAAGGTCAGTATAACCAGTACCAGGTTCCCATTACACGGTCAGTATAATCAGTACCAGGTTCCCATTACAAGGTCAGTATAACCACTACCAGGCTCCCATTACACGGTCAGTATAAAAAGTACCAGGTTCCCATTACAAGGTCAGTATAACCAGTACCAGGTTCCCATTACAAGGTCCGTATAACCAGTACCAGGTTCCCATTACAAGGTCCGTATAACCAGTACCAGGTTCCCATTACAAGGTCCATATATACCACTACCAGGTTCCCATTACACGGTCAGTATAACCAGTACCAGGTTCCCATTACATGGTCAGTATAACTAGTACCAGGTTCCCATTACATGGTCAGTATAACTAGTAACAGGTTCCCATTACAAGGTCCGTATAACCAGTACCAGGTTCCCATTACAAGGTCCATATATACCACTACCAGGTTCCCATTACACGGTAAGTATAACCAGTACCAGATTCCCATTACATGGTCAGTATAACTAGTACCAGGTTCCCATTACACGGTCAGTATAACCAGTACCAGGTTCCCATTACATGGTCAGTATAACTAGTACCAGGTTCCCATTACAAGGTCAGTATAACCAGTACCAGGTTCCCATTACAAGGTCAGTATAACCACTACCAGGTTCCCATTACACATCCCGTATAACCACTACCAGGTTCCCATTACAAGGTCAGTATAACCAGTACCAGGTTCCCATTACACGGTCAGTATAACCAGTACCAGGTTCCCATTACAAGGTCAGTATAACCACTACCAGGCTCCCATTACACGGTCAGTATAAAAACTACCAGGTTCCCATTACAAGGTCAGTATAACCAGTACCAGGTTCCCATTACAAGGTCCGTATAACCAGTACCAGGTTCCCATTACAAGGTCCGTATAACCAGTACCAGGTTCCCATTACAAGGTCCATATATACCACTACCAGGTTCCCATTACACGGTCAGTATAACTAGTACCAGGTTCCCATTACAAGGTCCGTATAACCAGTACCAGGTTCCCATTACAAGGTCCATATATACCACTACCAGGTTCCCATTACACGGTCAGTATAATCAGTACCAGGTTCCCATTACAAGGTCAGTATAACCAGTACCAGGTTCCCATTACAAGGTCAGTATAACCAGTACCAGGTTCCCATTACAAGGTCCGTATAACCAGTACCCGGTTCCCATTACAAGGTCAGAATAACCAGTACCAGGTTCCCATTACAAGGTCAGTATAACCAGTACCAGGTTCCCATTACAAGGTCAGTATAACCACTACCAGGTTCCCATTACAAGGTCAGTATAACCAGTACCAGGTTCCCATTACAAGGTCCTTATAACCAGTACCAGGTTCCCATTACACGGTCAGTATAACCAGTACCAGGTTCCCATTACAAGGTCAGTATAACCAGTACCAGGTTCCCATTACAAGGTCAGTATAACCAGTACCAGGTTCCCATTACAAGGTCAGTATAACCAGTACCAGGTTCCCATTACAAGGTCAGTATAACCAGTACCAGGTTCTCATTACAAGGTTAGTATAACCAGTACCAGGTTCCCATTACAAGGTCCGTTTAACAACTACCAGGTTCCCATTACAAGGTCCGTATAACCAGTACCAGGTTCCCATTTCACATCCCGTATAACCACTACCAGGTTCCCATTACAAGGTCAGTATAACCAGTACCAGGTTCCCATTACACGGTCAGTATAACCAGTACCAGGTTCCCATTACAAGGTCAGTATAACCACTACCAGGTTCCCATTACAAGGTCAGTATAACCAGTACCAGGTTCCCATTACAAGGTCAGTATAACCAGTACCAGGTTCCCATTACAAGGTCCGTATAACCAGTACCAGGTTCCCATTACAAGGTCAGTATAACCAGTACCAGGTTCCCATTACAAGGTCAGTATAACCAGTACCAGGTTCCCATTACAAGGTCAGTATAACCAATACCAGGTTCCCATTACAAGGTCAGTATAACCAGTACCAGGTTCCCATTACAAGGTCCGTATAACCAGTACCAGGTTCCCATTACAAGGTCAGTATAACCAGTACCAGGTTCCCATTACACGGTCAGTATAACCAGTACCAGGTTCCCATTACAAGGTCCATATATACCAGTACCAGGTTCCCATTATACGGTCAGTATAATCAGTACCAGGTTCCCATTACAAGGTCCGTATAATCAGTACCAGGTTCCCATTACACGGTCAGTATAACCAGTACCAGGTTCCCATTACAAGGTCAGAATAACCAGTACCAGGTTCCCATTACAAGGTCTGTATAACCAGTACCAGGTTCCCATTACAAGGTCAGTATAACCAGTACCAGGTTCCCATTACAAGATCCGTATAACCAGTACCAGGTTCCCATTACAAGGTCAGTATAACCAGTACCAGGTTCCCATTACAAGGTCCGTATAATCAGTACCAGCTTCCCATTACACGGTCAGTATAACCAGTACCAGGTTCCCATTACAAGGTCCGTATAATCAGTACCAGGTTCCCATTACACGGTCAGTATAACCAGTAACAGGTTCCCATTACAAGGTCCATATATACCACTACCAGGTTCCCATTACACGGTCAGTATAACCAGTACCAGATTCCCATTACATGGTCAGTATAACTAGTACCAGGTTCCCATTACAAGGTCCGTATAACTAGTACCAGGTTCCCATTACAAGGTCAGTATAACCAGTACCAGGTTCCCATTACAAGATCCGTATAACCAGTACCAGGTTCCCATTACAAGGTCAGTATAACCAGTACCAGGTTCCCATTACAAGGTCCGTATAATCAGTACCAGGTTCCCATTACACGGTCAGTATAACCAGTACCAGGTTCCCATTACAAGGTCCGTATAATCAGTACCAGGTTCCCATTACACGGTCAGTATAACCAGTAACAGGTTCCCATTACAAGGTCCATATATACCAGTACCAGGTTCCCATTATACGGTCAGTATAACCACTACCAGGTTCCCATTACAAGATCCGTATAACCAGTACCAGGTTCCCATTACAAGGTCCGTATAATCAGTACCAGGTTCCCATTACAAGGTCAGTATAACCAGTACCAGGTTCCCATTACAAGGTCCGTATAATCAGTACCAGGTTCCCATTACAAGGTCAGTATAACCACTACCAGGTTCCCATTACAAGGTCAGTATAACCAGTACCAGGTTCCCATTACAAGGTCAGTATAACCAGTACCCGGTTCCCATTATACGGTCAGTATAACCACTACCAGGTTCCCATTACAAGGTCAGTATAACCAGTACCAGGTTCCCATTACAAGATCCGTATAACCAGTACCAGGTTCCCATTACAAGGTCAGTATAACCAGTACCAGGTTCCCATTACACGGTCAGTATAACCAGTACCCGTTTCCCATTACAAGGTCAGTATAACCAGTACCAGGTTCCCATTACACGGTCAGTATAACCAGTACCCGGTTCCCATTACAAGGTCAGTATAACCAGTACCAGGTTCCCATTACACGGTCAGTATAACCAGTACCAGGTTCCCATTACAAGGTCAGTATAACCAGTACCAGGTTCCCATTACACGGTCAGTTTAACCAGTACCCGGTTCCCATTACACGGTCAGTATAACCAGTACCAGGATCCCAGTACAAGGTCAGTATAACTAGTACCCGGTTCCCATTACAAGGTCAGTATAACCACTACCAGGTTCCCATTACAAGGTCAGTATAACCAGTACCAGGTTCCCATTACAAGGTCAGTATAACCAGTACCAGGTTCCCATTATACGGTCAGTATAACCACTACCAGGTTCCCATTACAAGGTCAGTATAACCAGTACCAGGTTCCCATTACAAGGTCAGTATAACCAGTACCAGGTTTCCATTACAAGATCCGTATAACCAGTACCAGGTTCCCATTACAAGGTCAGTATAACCAGTACCAGGTTCCCAATACACGGTCAGTATAACCAGTACCAGGTTAACAATACAAGGTCATTATAACCAGTACCAGGTTCCCAATTCAAGGTCAGTATAACCAGTACCAGGTTCCCATTACAAGGTCAGTATAACCAAACCAGGTTCCCATTACAAGGTCAGTATAACCAGTACCAGGTTCCCATTACAAGGTCAGTATAACCAGTACCAGGTTCCCATTACAAGGTCCGTATAACCAGTACCAGGTTCCCATTACACGGTCAGTTTAACCAGTACCCGGTTCCCATTACAAGGTCAGTATAACCAGTACCAGGATCCCATTAAAAGGTCAGTATAACTAGTACCCGGTTCCCATTACAAGGTCAGTATAACCAGTACCAGGTTCCCATTACAAGGTCAGTATAACCACTACCAGGTTCCCATTACAAGGTCAGTATAACCACTACTACCAGGTTCCCATTACAAGGTCAGTATAACCAGTACCAGGTTCCCATTACAAGGTCAGTATAACCAGTACCAGGTTCCCATTACAAGGTCCGTATAACCAGTACCAGGTTCCCATTACAAGGTCAGTATAACCAGTACCAGAATCCCATTACAAGGTCCGTATAACCAGTACCAGGTTCCCATTACAAGGTCAGTATAACCAGTACCAGGTTCCCATTACAAGGTCCGTATAACCAGTACCTGGTTCCCATTACAAGGTCAGTATAACCAGTACCAGGTTTCCATTACAAGGTCAGTATAACCACCACCAGGTTCCCATTACAAGGTCCGTATAACCAGTACCAGGTTCCCATTACAAGGTCAGTATAACCAGTACCCGGTTCCGATTACAAGGTCAGTATAACCAGTACCAGGTTCCCATTACAAGGTCCATATATACAGTACCAGGTTCCCATTATACGGTCAGTATAACCACTACCAGGTTCCCATTACAAGGTCAGTATAACCAGTACCAGGTTCCCATTACAAGATCCGTATAACCAGTACCAGGTTCCCATTACAAGGTCAGTATAACCAGTACCAGGTTCCCATTACAAGGTCCGTATAACCAGTACCCGGTTCCCATTACAAGGTCAGTATAACCAGTACCAGGTTCCCATTACAAGGTCCGTATAACCAGTACCAGGTTCCCATTACAAGGTCAGTATAACCACCACCAGGTTCCCATTACAAGGTCCGTATAACCAGTACCAGGTTCCCATTACAAGGTCAGTATAACCAGTACCAGGTTCCCATTACAAGGTCCATATATACCAGTACCAGGTTCCCATTATACGGTCAGTATAACCAGTACCAGGTTCCCATTACAAGGTCCGTATAATCAGTACCAGGTTCCCATTACACGGTCAGTATAACCAGTACCAGGTTCCCATTACAAGGTCAGTATAACCAGTACCAGGTTCCCATTACAAGATCCGTATAACCAGTACCAGGTTCCCATTACAAGGTCAGTATAACCAGTACCAGGTTCCCATTACAAGGTCCGTATAATCAGTACCAGGTTCCCATTACACGGTCAGTATAACCAGTACCAGGTTCCCATTACAAGGTCCGTATAATCAGTACCAGGTTCCCATTACACGGTCAGTATAACCAGTAACAGGTTCCCATTACAAGGTCCATATATACCAGTACCAGGTTCCCATTATACGGTCAGTATAACCACTTCCAGGTTCCCATTACAAGGTCAGTATAACCAGTACCAGGTTCCCATTACAAGGTCAGTATAACCAGTACAAGGTTCCCATTACACGGTCAGTATAACCAATACCAGGTTCCCATTACAAGGTCAGTATAACCAGTACCAGGTTCCCATTACAAGGTCCGTATAACCAGTACCAGGTTCCCATTACAAGGTCAGTATAACCAGTACCAGGTTCCCATTACACGGTCAGTATAACCAGTACCAGGTTCCCATTACAAGGTCCATATATACCAGTACCAGGTTCCCATTATACGGTCAGTATAACCAGTACCAGGTTCCCATTACAAGGTCCGTATAATCAGTACCAGGTTCCCATTACACGGTCAGTATAACCAGTACCAGGTTCCCATTACAAGGTCAGTATAACCAGTACCAGGTTCCCATTACAAGGTCAGTATAACCAGTACCAGGTTCCCATTACAAGGTCAGTATAACCAGTACCAGGTTCCCATTACAAGATCCGTATAACCAGTACCAGGTTCCCATTACAAGGTCAGTATAACCAGTACCAGGTTCCCATTACAAGGTCCGTATAATCAGTACCAGGTTCCCATTACACGGTCAGTATAACCAGTACCAGGTTCCCATTACAAGGTCCGTATAATCAGTACCAGGTTCCCATTACACGGTCAGTATAACCAGTAACAGGTTCCCATTACAAGGTCCATATATACCAGTACCAGGTTCCCATTATACGGTCAGTATAACCACTACCAGGTTCCCATTACAAGGTCAGTATAACCAGTACCAGGTTCCCATTACAAGATCCGTATAACCAGTACCAGGTTCCCATTACAAGGTCCGTATAATCAGTACCAGGTTCCCATTACAAGGTCAGTATAACCAGTACCAGGTTCCCATTACAAGATCCGTATAACCAGTACCAGGTTCCCATTACAAGGTCCGTATAATCAGTACCAGGTTCCCATTACAAGGTCAGTATAACCACTACCAGGTTCCCATTACAAGGTCAATATAACCAGTACCAGGTTCCCATTACAAGGTCAGTATAACCAGTACAAGGTTCCCATTACACGGTCAGTATAACCAATACCAGGTTCCCATTACAAGGTCAGTATAACCAGTACCAGGTTCCCATTACAAGGTCCGTATAACCAGTACCAGGTTCCCATTACAAGGTCAGTATAACCAGTACCAGGTTCCCATTACACGGTCAGTATAACCAGTACCAGGTTCCCATTACAAGGTCCATATATACCAGTACCAGGTTCCCATTATACGGTCAGTATAACCAGTACCAGGTTCCCATTACAAGGTCCGTATAATCAGTACCAGGTTCCCATTACACGGTCAGTATAACCAGTACCAGGTTCCCATTACAAGGTCAGTATAACCAGTACCAGGTTCCCATTACAAGGTCAGTATAACCAGTACCAGGTTCCCATTACAAGGTCAGTATAACCAGTACCAGGTTCCCATTACAAGATCCGTATAACCAGTACCAGGTTCCCATTACAAGGTCAGTATAACCAGTACCAGGTTCCCATTACAAGGTCCGTATAATCAGTACCAGGTTCCCATTACACGGTCAGTATAACCAGTACCAGGTTCCCATTACAAGGTCCGTATAATCAGTACCAGGTTCCCATTACACGGTCAGTATAACCAGTAACAGGTTCCCATTACAAGGTCCATATATACCAGTACCAGGTTCCCATTATACGGTCAGTATAACCACTACCAGGTTCCCATTACAAGGTCAGTATAACCAGTACCAGGTTCCCATTACAAGGTCAGTATAACCAGTACCAGGTTCCCATTACAAGGTCAGTATAACCAGTACCAGGTTCCCATTACAAGATCCGTATAACCAGTACCAGGTTCCCATTACAAGGTCCGTATAATCAGTACCAGGTTCCCATTACAAGGTCAGTATAACCAGTACCAGGTTCCCATTACAAGATCCGTATAACCAGTACCAGGTTCCCATTACAAGGTCCGTATAATCAGTACCAGGTTCCCATTACAAGGTCAGTATAACCACTACCAGGTTCCCATTACAAGGTCAGTATAACCAGTACCAGGTTCCCATTACAAGGTCAGTATAACCAGTACCCGGTTCCCATTATACGGTCAGTATAACCACTACCAGGTTCCAATTACAAGGTCAGTATAACCAGTACCAGGTTCCCATTACAAGATCCGTATAACCAGTACCAGGTTCCCATTACAAGGTCAGTATAACCAGTACCAGGTTCCCATTACAAGGTCCGTATAACCAGTACCAGGTTCCCATTACAAGGTCAGTATAACCAGTACCAGGTTCCCATTACACGGTCAGTATAACCAGTACCCGGTTCCCATTACAAGGTCAGTATAACCAGTACCAGGTTCCCATTACACGGTCAGTATAACCAGTACCAGGTTCCCATTACAAGGTCAGTATAACCAGTACCAGGTTCCCCTTACACGGTCAGTTTAACCAGTACCCAGTTCCAATTACAAGGTCAGTATAACCACTACCAGGATCCCATTACAAGGTCAGTATAACTAGTACCCGGTTCCCATTACAAGGTCAGTATAACCACTACCAGGTTCCCATTACAAGGTCAGTATAACCAGTACCAGGTTCCCATTACAAGGTCAGTATAACCAGTACCAGGTTCCCATTATACGGTCAGTATAACCACTACCAAGTTCCCATTACAAGGTCAGTATAACCAGTACCAGGTTCCCATTACAAGGTCAGTATAACCAGTACCAGGTTTCCATTACAAGATCCGTACAACCAGTACCAGGTTCCCATTACAAGGTCAGTATAACCAGTACCAGGTTCCCAATACACGGTCAGTATAACCAGTACCAGGTTAACAATACAAGGTCATTATAACCAGTACCAGGTTCCCAATTCAAGGTCAGTATAACCAGTACCAGGTTCCCATTACAAGGTCAGTATAACCACTACCAGGTTCCCATTACAAGGTCAGTATAACCAGTACCAGGTTCCCATTACAAGGTCAGTATAACCAGTACCAGGTTCCCATTACAAGGTCCGTATAACCAGTACCAGGTTCCCATTACACGGTCAGTTTAACCAGTACCCGGTTCCCATTACAAGGTCAGTATAACCAGTACCAGGATCCCATTACAAGGTCAGTATAACTAGTACCCGGTTCCCATTACAAGGTCAGTATAACCAGTACCAGGTTCCCATTACAAGGTCAGTATAACCACTACCAGGTTCCCATTACAAGGTCCGTATAACCAGTACCAGGTTCCCATTACAAGGTCAGTATAACCAGTACCAGGTTCCCATTACAAGGTCCGTATAACCAGTACCAGGTTCCCATTACAAGGTCAGTATAACCACTACCAGGTTCCCATTACAAGGTCCGTATAACCAGTACCCGGTTCCCATTACAAGGTCAGTATAACCAGTACCAGGTTTCCATTACAAGGTCAGTATAACCACCACCAGATTCCCATTACAAGGTCCGTATAACCAGTACCAGGTTCCCATTACAAGGTCAGTATAACCAGTACCCGGTTCCGATTACAAGGTCAGTATAACCAGTACCAGGTTCCCATTACAAGGTCCATATATACCAGTACCAGGTTCCCATTATACGGTCAGTATAACCACTACCAGGTTCCCATTACAAGGTCAGTATAACCAGTACCAGGTTCCCATTACAAGATCCGTATAACCAGTACCAGGTTCCCATTACAAGGTCAGGATAACCAGTACCAGGTTCCCATTACAAGGTCCGTATAACCAGTACCCGGTTCCCATTACAAGGTCAGTATAACCAGTACCAGGTTCCCATTACAAGGTCCGTATAACCAGTACCAGGTTCCCATTACAAGGTCCGTATAACCAGTACCAGGTTCCCATTACAAGGTCAGTATAACCACCACCAGGTTCCCATTACAAGGTCCGTATAACCAGTACCAGGTTCCCATTACAAGGTCAGTATAACCAGTACCAGGTTCCCATTACAAGGTCCGTATAACCAGTACCCGGTTCCCATTACAAGGTCAGTATAACCAGTACCAGGTTTCCATTACAAGGTCAGTATAACCAGTACCAGGTTCCCATTACAAGGTCCGTATAACCAGTACCAGGTTCCCATTACAAGGTCCGTATAACCAGTACCAGGTTCCCATTACAAGGTCAGTATAACCAGTACCAGGTTCCCATTACACGGTCAGTATAACCAGTACCCGGTTCCCATTACAAGGTCAGTATAACCAGTACCAGGTTCCCATTACACGGTCAGTATAACCAGTACCAGGTTCCCATTACAAGGTCAGTATAACCAGTACCAGGTTCCCATTACACGGTCAGTTTAACCAGTACCCGGTTCCCATTACAAGGTCAGTATAACCACTACCAGGATCCCATTACAAGGTCAGTATAACTAGTACCCGGTTCCCATTACAAGGTCAGTATAACCACTACCAGGTTCCCATTACAAGGTCAGTATAACCAGTACCAGGTTCCCATTACAAGGTCAGTATAACCAGTACCAGGTTCCCATTACAAGGTCCGTATAACCAGTACCAGGTTCCCATTACAAGGTCAGTATAACCAGTACCAGGTTCCCATTACAAGGTCCGTATAACCAGTACCAGGTTCCCATTACAAGGTCCATATATACCAGTACCAGGTTCCCATTATACGGTCAGTATAACCACTACCAGGTTCCCATTACAAGGTCAGTATAACCAGTACCAGGTTCCCATTACAAGGTCAGTATAACCAGTACCAGGTTTCCATTACAAGATCCGTATAACCAGTACCAGGTTCCCATTACAAGGTCAGTATAACCAGTACCAGGTTCCCAATACACGGTCAGTATAACCAGTACCAGGTTAACAATACAAGGTCATTATAACCAGTACCAGGTTCCCAATTCAAGGTCAGTATAACCAGTACCAGGTTCCCATTACAAGGTCAGTATAACCACTACCAGGTTCCCATTACAAGGTCAGTATAACCAGTACCAGGTTCCCATTACAAGGTCAGTATAACCAGTACCAGGTTCCCATTACAAGGTCCGTATAACCAGTACCAGGTTCCCATTAAACGGTCAGTTTAACCAGTACCCGGTTCCCATTACAAGGTCAGTATAACCAGTACCAGGATCCCATTACAAGGTCAGTATAACTAGTACCCGGTTCCCATTACAAGGCCAGTATAACCAGTACCAGGTTCCCATTACAAGGTCAGTATAACCACTACCAGGTTCCCATTACAAGGTCAGTATAACCACTTCTACCAGGTTCCCATTACAAGGTCAGTATAACCAGTACCAGGTTCCCATTACAAGGTCAGTATAACCAGTACCAGGTTCCCATTACAAGGTCCGTATAACCAGTACCCGGTTCCCATTACAAGGTCAGTATAACCAGTACCAGGTTCCCATTACAAGGTCCATATATTCCAGTACCAGGTTCCCATTATACGGTCAGTATAACCACTACCAGGTTCCCATTACAAGGTCAGTATAACCAGTACCAGGTTCCCATTACAAGATCCGTATAACCAGTACCAGGTTCCCATTACAAGGTCAGTATAACCAGTACCAGGTTCCCATTACAAGGTCCGTATAACCAGTACCCGGTTCCCATTACAAGGTCAGTATAACCAGTACCAGGTTTCCATTACAAGGTCAGAATAACCAGTACCAGGTTCCCATTACAAGGTCCGTATAACCAGTACCAGGTTCCCATTACAAGGTCCGTATAACCAGTACCAGGTTCCCATTACAAGGTCAGTATAACCAGTACCCGGTTCCGATTACAAGGTCAGTATAACCAGTACCAGGTTCCCATTACAAGGTCAGTATAACCAGTACCAGGTTCCCATTACAAGGTCAGTATAACCAGTACCAGGCTCCCATTACATGGTCAGTATAACCAGTACCCGGTTCCCATTACAAGGTCAGTATAACCAGTACCAGATTCCCATTACAAGGTCAGTATAACCAGTACCAGGTTCCCATTACAAGGTCAGTATAACCAGTACCAGGCTCCCATTACAAAGTCCTTATAACCAGTACCAGGTTCCCATTAAAAGGTCAGTATAACCAGTACCAGGTTCCCATTACAAGGTCAGTATAACCAGTACCAGGTTCCCATTACAAGGTCAGTATAACCAGTACCAGGTTCCCATTACAAGGTCAGTATAACCAGTACCAGGTTCCCATTACAAGGTCAGTATAACCAGTACCAGGTTCCCATTACAAGGTCAGTATAACCAGTACCCGGTTCCCATTACAAGGTCAGTATAACCAGTACCAGGTTCCTATTACAAGGTCAGTATAACCAGTACCCGGTTCCCATTACAAGGTCAGTATAACCAGTACCAGGTTCCCATTACAAGATCCGTATAACAACTACCAGGTTCCCATTACAAGGTCCGTATAACCAGTACCAGGTTCCCATTACAAGGTCAGTATAACCAGTACCAGGTTCCCATTACAAGGTCAGTATAACCAGTACCAGGTTCCCATTACAAGGTCAGTATAACCAGTACCAGGTTCCCATTACACGGTCAGTATAACCAGTACCAGGTTCCCATTACAAGGTCAGTATAACCAGTACCAGGTTCCCATTACAAGGTCAGTATAACCAGTACCAGGTTCCCATTACAAGGTCAGTATAACCAATACCAGGTTCCCATTACAAGGTCAGTATAACCAGTACCAGTTTCCCAATACAAGGTCATTATAACCAGTACCAGGTTCCCATTACACGGTCAGTATAACCAGTACCATGTTCCCATTACACGGTCAGTATAACCAGTACCAGGTTCCCATTACAAGGTCAGTATAACCAGTACCAGGTTCCCATTACACGGTCAGTATAACCAGTACCAGGTTCCCATTACAAGGTCAGTATAACCACTACCAGGTTCCCAATACAAGGTCTGTATAATCAGTACCAGGTTCCCATTACACGGTCAGTATAACCAGTACCAGGTTCCCATTACAAGGTCCGTATAACCAGTACCAGGTTCCCATTACACGGTCAGTATAACCAGTACCCGGTTTCCATTACAAGGTCAGTAGAACCACTACCAGGCTCCCATTACAAGGTCAGTATAACTAGTACCCGGTTCCCATTACAAGGTCAGTATAACCAGTACCAGGTTCCCATTACAAGGTCAGTATAACCACTACCAGGTTCCCATTACAAGGTCAGTATAACCAGTACCAGGTTCCCATTACAAGGTCAGTATAACCAGTACCAGGTTCCCATTACAAGGTCAGTATAACCAGTACCAGGTTCCCATTACAAGGTCAGTATAACCAGTACCAGGTTCCCATTACAAGGTCAGTATAACCAGTACCAGGTTCCCATTACAAGGTCCGTATAAACAGTACCAGGTTCCCATTACAAGGTCCATATATACCAGTACCAGGTTCCCATTACACGGTCAGTATAACCACTACCAGATTCCCATTACAATGTCAGTATAACCAGTACCAGGTTCCCATTACAAGATCCGTATAACCAGTACCAGGCTCCCATTACAAGGTCCGTATAACCAGTACCAGGTTCCCATTACAAGATCCGTATAATCAGTACCAGGTTCCCATTACAAGGTCAGTATAACCAGTACCCGGTTCCCATTACAAGGTCCGTATAAACAGTACCAGTTTCCCATTACACGGTCCGTATAAACAGTACCAGGTTCCCATTACAAGGTCCATATATACCAGTACCAGGTTCCCATTTCACGGTCAGTATAACCAGTACCAGGTTCCCATTACAAGGTCCGTATAACCAGTACCAGGTTCCCATTACAAGGTCCGTATAACCAGTACCAGGTTCCCATTACAAGGTCAGTATAACCAGTACCAGGTTCCCATTACACGGTCAGTATAACCAGTACCATGTTCCCATTACACGGTCAGTATAACCAGTACCAGGTTCCCATTACAAGGTCAGTATAACCAGTACCAGGTTCCCATTACACGGTCAGTATAACCAGTACCAGGTTCCCATTACAAGGTCAGTATAACCACTACCAGGTTCCCAATACAAGGTCTGTATAATCAGTACCAGGTTCCCATTACACGGTCAGTATAACCAGTACCAGGTTCCCATTACAAGATCCGTATAACCAGTACCAGGTTCCCATTACACGGTCAGTATAACCAGTACCCGGTTTCCATTACAAGGTCAGTAGAACCACTACCAGGCTCCCATTACAAGGTCAGTATAACTAGTACCCGGTTCCCATTACAAGGTCAGTATAACCAGTACCAGGTTCCCATTACAAGGTCAGTATAACCACTACCAGGTTCCCATTACAAGGTCAGTATAACCAGTACCAGGTTCCCATTACAAGGTCAGTATAACCAGTACCAGGTTCCCATTACAAGGTCAGTATAACCAGTACCAGGTTCCCATTACAAGGTCAGTATAACCAGTACCAGGTTCCCATTACAAGGTCAGTATAACCAGTACCAGGTTCCCATTACAAGGTCCGTATAAACAGTACCAGGTTCCCATTACAAGGTCCATATATACCAGTACCAGGTTCCCATTACACGGTCAGTATAACCACTACCAGATTCCCATTACAATGTCAGTATAACCAGTACCAGGTTCCCATTACAAGATCCGTATAACCAGTACCAGGCTCCCATTACAAGGTCCGTATAACCAGTACCAGGTTCCCATTACAAGATCCGTATAATCAGTACCAGGTTCCCATTACAAGGTCAGTATAACCAGTACCCGGTTCCCATTACAAGGTCCGTATAAACAGTACCAGTTTCCCATTACACGGTCCGTATAAACAGTACCAGGTTCCCATTACAAGGTCCATATATACCAGTACCAGGTTCCCATTTCACGGTCAGTATAACCAGTACCAGGTTCCCATTACAAGGTCCGTATAACCAGTACCAGGTTCCCATTACAAGGTCCGTATAACCAGTACCAGGTTCCCATTACAAGGTCAGTATAACCAGTACCAGGTTCCCATTACACGGTCAGTATAACCAGTACCCGGTTCCCATTACAAGGTCAGTATAACCAGTACCAGGTTCCCAATACACGGTCAGTATAACCAGTACCAGGTTCCCATCACAAGGTCAGTATAACCAGTACCAGATTCCCATTACAAGGTCAGTATAACCAGTACCAGGTTCCCATTACAAGGTCAGTATAACCAGTACCAGGCTCCCATTACAAAGTCCTTATAACCAGTACCAGGTTCCCATTAAAAGGTCAGTATAACCAGTACCAGGTTCCCATTACAAGGTCAGTATAACCAGTACCAGGTTCCCATTACAAGGTCAGTATAACCAGTACCAGGTTCCCATTACAAGGTCAGTATAACCAGTACCAGGTTCCCATTACAAGGTCAGTATAACCAGTACCAGGTTCCCATTACAAGGTCAGTATAACCAGTACCCGGTTCCCATTACAAGGTCAGTATAACCAGTACCAGGTTCCTATTACAAGGTCAGTATAACCAGTACCCGGTTCCCATTACAAGGTCAGTATAACCAGTACCAGGTTCCCATTACAAGATCCGTATAACAACTACCAGGTTCCCATTACAAGGTCCGTATAACCAGTACCAGGTTCCCATTACAAGGTCAGTATAACCAGTACCAGGTTCCCATTACAAGGTCAGTATAACCAGTACCAGGTTCCCATTACAAGGTCAGTATAACCAGTACCAGGTTCCCATTACACGGTCAGTATAACCAGTACCAGGTTCCCATTACAAGGTCAGTATAACCAGTACCAGGTTCCCATTACAAGGTCAGTATAACCAGTACCAGGTTCCCATTACAAGGTCAGTATAACCAATACCAGGTTCCCATTACAAGGTCAGTATAACCAGTACCAGTTTCCCAATACAAGGTCATTATAACCAGTACCAGGTTCCCATTACACGGTCAGTATAACCAGTACCATGTTCCCATTACACGGTCAGTATAACCAGTACCAGGTTCCCATTACAAGGTCAGTATAACCAGTACCAGGTTCCCATTACACGGTCAGTATAACCAGTACCAGGTTCCCATTACAAGGTCAGTATAACCACTACCAGGTTCCCAATACAAGGTCTGTATAATCAGTACCAGGTTCCCATTACACGGTCAGTATAACCAGTACCAGGTTCCCATTACAAGGTCCGTATAACCAGTACCAGGTTCCCATTACACGGTCAGTATAACCAGTACCCGGTTTCCATTACAAGGTCAGTAGAACCACTACCAGGCTCCCATTACAAGGTCAGTATAACTAGTACCCGGTTCCCATTACAAGGTCAGTATAACCAGTACCAGGTTCCCATTACAAGGTCAGTATAACCACTACCAGGTTCCCATTACAAGGTCAGTATAACCAGTACCAGGTTCCCATTACAAGGTCAGTATAACCAGTACCAGGTTCCCATTACAAGGTCAGTATAACCTGTACCAGGTTCCCATTACAAGGTCAGTATATACCAGTACCAGGTTCCCATTACACGGTCAGTATAACCACTACCAGATTCCCATTACAATGTCAGTATAACCAGTACCAGGTTCCCATTACAAGATCCGTATAACCAGTACCAGGCTCCCATTACAAGGTCCGTATAACCAGTACCAGGTTCCCATTACAAGATCCGTATAATCAGTACCAGGTTCCCATTACAAGGTCAGTATAACCAGTACCCGGTTCCCATTACAAGGTCCGTATAAACAGTACCAGTTTCCCATTACACGGTCCGTATAAACAGTACCAGGTTCCCATTACAAGGTCCATATATACCAGTACCAGGTTCCCATTTCACGGTCAGTATAACCAGTACCAGGTTCCCATTACAAGGTCCGTATAACCAGTACCAGGTTCCCATTACAAGGTCCGTATAACCAGTACCAGGTTCCCATTACAAGGTCAGTATAACCAGTACCAGGTTCCCATTACACGGTCAGTATAACCAGTACCCGGTTCCCATTACAAGGTCAGTATAACCAGTACCAGGTTCCCATTACACGGTCAGTATAACCAGTACCAGGTTCCCATCACAAGGTCAGTATAACCAGTACCAGGTTCCCATTACACGGTCAGTTTAACCAGTACCCGGTTCCCATTACAAGGTCAGTATAACCACTACCAGGATCCCATTACAAGGTCAGTATAACTAGTACCCGGTTCCCATTACAAGGTCAGTATAACCACTACCAGGTTCCCATTACAAGGTCAGTATAACCAGTACCAGGTTCCCATTACAAGGTCAGTATAACCAGTACCAGGTTCCCATTACAAGGTCCGTATAACCAGTACCAGGTTCCCATTACAAGGTCAGTATAACCAGTACCAGGTTCCCATTACAAGGTCCGTATAACCAGTACCAGGTTCCCATTACAAGGTCCATATATACCAGTACCAGGTTCCCATTATACGGTCAGTATAACCACTACCAGGTTCCCATTACAAGGTCAGTATAACCAGTACCAGGTTCCCATTACAAGGTCAGTATAACCAGTACCAGGTTTCCATTACAAGATCCGTATAACCAGTACCAGGTTCCCATTACAAGGTCAGTATAACCAGTACCAGGTTCCCAATACACGGTCAGTATAACCAGTACCAGGTTAACAATACAAGGTCATTATAACCAGTACCAGGTTCCCAATTCAAGGTCAGTATAACCAGTACCAGGTTCCCATTACAAGGTCAGTATAACCACTACCAGGTTCCCATTACAAGGTCAGTATAACCAGTACCAGGTTCCCATTACAAGGTCAGTATAACCAGTACCAGGTTCCCATTACAAGGTCCGTATAACCAGTACCAGGTTCCCATTACACGGTCAGTTTAACCAGTACCCGGTTCCCATTACAAGGTCAGTATAACCAGTACCAGGATCCCATTACAAGGTCAGTATAACTAGTACCCGGTTCCCATTACAAGGCCAGTATAACCAGTACCAGGTTCCCATTACAAGGTCAGTATAACCACTACCAGGTTCCCATTACAAGGTCAGTATAACCACTTCTACCAGGTTCCCATTACAAGGTCAGTATAACCAGTACCAGGTTCCCATTACAAGGTCAGTATAACCAGTACCAGGTTCCCATTACAAGGTCCGTATAACCAGTACCAGGTTCCCATTACAAGGTCAGTATAACCAGTACCAGGTTCCCATTACAAGGTCCGTATAACCAGTACCAGGTTCCCATTACAAGGTCAGTATAACCAGTACCAGGTTCCCATTACAAGGTCCGTATAACCAGTACCCGGTTCCCATTACAAGGTCAGTATAAACAGTACCAGGTTTCCATTACAAGGTCAGTATAACCACCACCAGGTTCCCATTACAAGGTCCGTATAACCAGTACCAGGATCCCATTACAAGGTCAGTATAACCAGTACCCGGTTCCGATTACAAGGTCAGTATAACCAGTACCAGGTTCCCATTACAAGGTCCATATATTCCAGTACCAGGTTCCCATTATACGGTCAGTATAACCACTACCAGGTTCCCATTACAAGGTCAGTATAACCAGTACCAGGTTCCCATTACAAGGTCCGTATAACCAGTACCAGGTTCCCATTACAAGGTCAGTATAACCAGTACCAGGTTCCCATTACAAGGTCCGTATAACCAGTACCCGGTTCCCATTACAAGGTCAGTATAACCAGTACCAGGTTTCCATTACAAGGTCAGTATAACCAGTACCAGGTTCCCATTACAAGGTCCGTATAACCAGTACCAGGTTCCCATTACAAGGTCCGTATAACCAGTACCAGGTTCCCATTACAAGGTCAGTATAACCACCACCAGGTTCCCATTACAAGGTCCGTATAACCAGTACCAGGTTCCCATTACAAGGTCAGTATAACCAGTACCCGGTTCCGATTACAAGGTCAGTATAACCAGTACCAGGTTCCCATTACAAGGTCAGTATAACCAGTACCAGGTTCCCATTACAAGGTCAGTATAACCAGTACCAGGCTCCCATTACATGGTCAGTATAACCAGTACCCGGTTCCCATTACAAGGTCAGTATAACCAGTACCAGATTCCCATTACAAGGTCAGTATAACCAGTACCAGGTTCCCATTACAAGGTCAGTATAACCAGTACCAGCCAGGTTCCCATTACAAGGTCAGTATAACCAGTACCAGGCTCCCATTACAAGGTCAGTATAACCAGTACCCGGCTCCCATTACAAGGTCAGAATAACCAGTACCCGGTTCCCATTACAAGGTCAGTATAACCAGTACCAGGTTCCCATTACAAGATCCATATAACAACTACCAGGTTCCCATTACAAGGTCCGTATAACCAGTACCAGGTTCCCATTACAAGGTCAGTATAACCAGTACCAGGTTCCCATTACAAGGTCAGTATAACCAGTACCAGGTTCCCATTACAAGGTCAGTATAACCAGTACCAGGTTCCCATTACACGGTCAGTATAACCAGTACCAGGTTCCCATTACAAGGTCAGTATAACCAGTACCAGGTTCCCATTACAAGGTCAGTATAACCAGTACCAGGTTCCCATTACAAGGTCAGTATAACCAGTACCAGGTTCCCATTACAAGGTCAGTATAACCAGTACCAGGTTCCCAATACAAGGTCATTATAACCAGTACCAGGTTCCCATTACACGGTCAGTATAACCAGTACCATGTTCCCATTACAAGGTCAGTATAACCACTACCAGGTTCCCATTACACGGTCAGTATAACCAGTACCAGGTTCCCATTACAAGGTCAGTATAACCAGTACCAGGTTCCCATTACACGGTCAGTATAACCAGTACCAGGTTCCCATTACAAGGTCAGTATAACCACTACCAGGTTCCCAATACAAGGTCTGTATAATCAGTACCAGGTTCCCATTACACGGTCAGTATAACCAGTACCAGGTTCCCATTACAAGGTCCGTATAACCAGTACCAGGTTCCCATTACACGGTCAGTATAACCAGTACCCGGTTTCCATTACAAGGTCAGTAGAACCACTACCAGGCTCCCATTACAAGGTCAGTATAACTAGTACCCGGTTCCCATTACAAGGTCAGTATAACCAGTACCAGGTTCCCATTACAAGGTCAGTATAACCACTACCAGGTTCCCATTACAAGGTCAGTATAACCAGTACCAGGTTCCCATTACAAGGTCAGTATAACCAGTACCAGGTTCCCATTACAAGGTCAGTATAACCAGTACCAGGTTCCCATTACAAGGTCAGTATAACCAGTACCAGGTTCCCATTACAAGGTCAGTATAACCAGTACCAGGTTCCCATTACAAGGTCCGTATAAACAGTACCAGGTTCCCATTACAAGGTCCATATATACCAGTACCAGGTTCCCATTACACGGTCAGTATAACCACTACCAGATTCCCATTACAATGTCAGTATAACCAGTACCAGGTTCCCATTACAAGATCCGTATAACCAGTACCAGGCTCCCATTACAAGGTCCGTATAACCAGTACCAGGTTCCCATTACAAGATCCGTATAATCAGTACCAGGTTCCCATTACAAGGTCAGTATAACCAGTACCCGGTTCCCATTACAAGGTCCGTATAAACAGTACCAGTTTCCCATTACACGGTCCGTATAAACAGTACCAGGTTCCCATTACAAGGTCCATATATACCAGTACCAGGTTCCCATTTCACGGTCAGTATAACCACTACCAGGTTCCCATTACAAGGTCAGTATAACCAGTACCAGGTTCCCATTACAAGATCCGTATAACCAGTACCAGGTTCCCATTACAAGGTCAGTATAACCAGTACCCGGTTCCCATTACAAGGTCAGTATAACCAGTACCAGGTTCCCATTACAAGGTCAGTATAACCACCACCAGGTTCCCATTACAAGGTCCGTATAACCACTACCAGGTTCCCATTACAAGGTCAGTATAACCAGTACCCGGTTCCGATTACAAGGTCAGTATAACCAGTACCAGGTTCCCATTACAAGGTCAGTATAACCAGTACCAGGTTCCCAATACAAGGTCAGTATAACCAGTACCAGGCTCCCATTACAAGGTCAGTATAACCAGCACCCGGTTCCCATTACAAGGTCAGTATAACCAGTACCCGGATCCCATTACAAGGTCAGTATAACCAGTACCAGCCAGGTTCCCATTACAAGGTCCGTATAACCAGTACCAGGTTCCCATTACAAGGTCAGTGTAACCAGTACCAGGTTCCCATTACACGGTCAGTATAACCAGTACCCGGTTCCCATTACAAGGTCAGTATAACCAGTACCAGGTTCCCATTACAAGGTCAGTATAACCAGTACCAGGTTCCCATTACAAGGTCAGTATAACCAGTACCAGGTTCCCATTACAAGGTCCGTATAACCAGTACCAGGTTCCCATTACAAGGTCAGTATAACTAGTACTAGGTTCCCATTACTAGGTCAGTATAACCAGTACCAGGTTCCCATTACAAGGTCAGTATAACCAGTACCAGGTTCCCATTACAATGTCCATATAACCAGTACCAGGTTCCCATTACAAGGTCAGTATAACCAGTACCAGGTTCCCATTACAAGGTCAGTATAACCAGTACCAGGTTCCCATTACACGGTCAGTATAACCAGTACCAGGTTCCCATTACAAGGTCAGTATAACCACTATCAGGTTCCCATTACAAGGTCAGTATAACCACTATCAGGTTCCCATTACAAGGTCAGTATAACCAGTACCAGGTTCCCATTATAAGGTCAGTATAATCACTACCAGGTTCCCATTACAAGGTCAGTATAACCACTACCAGGCTCCCATTACAAGGTCAGTATAACTAGTACCCGGTTCCCATTACAAGGTCAGTATAACCAGTACCAGGTTCCCATTACAAGGTCAGTATAACCACTACCAGGTTCCCATTACAAGGTCAGTATAACCAGTACCAGGTTCCCATTACAAGGTCAGTATAACCAGTACCAGGTTCCCATTACAAGGTCAGTATAACCAGTACCAGGTTCCCATTACAAGGTCAGTATAACCAGTACCAGGTTCCCATTACAAGGTCAGTATAACCAGTACCAGGTTCCCATTACAAGGTCCGTATAAACAGTACCAGGTTCCCATTACAAGGTCCATATATACCAGTACCAGGTTCCCATTACACGGTCAGTATAACCACTACCAGATTCCCATTACAATGTCAGTATAACCAGTACCAGGTTCCCATTACAAGATCCGTATAACCAGTACCAGGCTCCCATTACAAGGTCCGTATAACCAGTACCAGGTTCCCATTACAAGATCCGTATAATCAGTACCAGGTTCCCATTACAAGGTCAGTATAACCAGTACCCGGTTCCCATTACAAGGTCCGTATAAACAGTACCAGTTTCCCATTACACGGTCCGTATAAACAGTACCAGGTTCCCATTACAAGGTCCATATATACCAGTACCAGGTTCCCATTTCACGGTCAGTATAACCACTACCAGGTTCCCATTACAAGGTCAGTATAACCAGTACCAGGTTCCCATTACAAGATCCGTATAACCAGTACCAGGTTCCCATTACAAGGTCAGTATAACCAGTACCCGGTTCCCATTACAAGGTCAGTATAACCAGTACCAGGTTCCCATTACAAGGTCAGTATAACCACCACCAGGTTCCCATTACAAGGTCCGTATAACCACTACCAGGTTCCCATTACAAGGTCAGTATAACCAGTACCCGGTTCCGATTACAAGGTCAGTATAACCAGTACCAGGTTCCCATTACAAGGTCAGTATAACCAGTACCAGGTTCCCAATACAAGGTCAGTATAACCAGTACCAGGCTCCCATTACAAGGTCAGTATAACCAGTACCCGGTTCCCATTACAAGGTCAGTATAACCAGTACCCGGTTCCCATTACAAGGTCAGTATAACCAGTACCAGCCAGGTTCCCATTACAAGGTCCGTATAACCAGTACCAGGTTCCCATTACAAGGTCAGTGTAACCAGTACCAGGTTCCCATTACACGGTCAGTATAACCAGTACCCGGTTCCCATTACAAGGTCAGTATAACCAGTACCAGGTTCCCATTACAAGGTCAGTATAACCAGTACCAGGTTCCCATTACAAGGTCAGTATAACCAGTACCAGGTTCCCATTACAAGGTCCGTATAACCAGTACCAGGTTCCCATTACAAGGTCAGTATAACTAGTACTAGGTTCCCATTACTAGGTCAGTATAACCAGTACCAGGTTCCCATTACAAGGTCAGTATAACCAGTACCAGGTTCCCATTACAATGTCCATATAACCAGTACCAGGTTCCCATTACAAGGTCAGTATAACCAGTACCAGGTTCCCATTACAAGGTCAGTATAACCAGTACCAGGTTCCCATTACACGGTCAGTATAACCAGTACCAGGCTCCCATTACAAGGCCAGTATAACCAATACCAGGTTCCCATTACAAGGTCAGTATAACCAGTACCAGGTTCCCATTACAAGGTCAGTATAACCAGTACCCGGTTCCCATTACACGGTCCGTATAACCAGTACCAGGTTCCCATTACAAGGTCAGTATAACCAGTACCCAGTTCCCATTACACGGTCCGTATAACCAGTACCAGGTTCCCATTACAAGGTCAGAATAATCACTACCAGGTTCCCATTACAAGGTCCGTATAACCAGTACCAGATTCCCATTACAATGTCAGTATAACCACTATCAGGTTCCCATTACAAGGTCAGTATAACCAGTACCAGGTTCCCATTACAAGGTCAGTATAATCACTACCAGGTTCCCATTACAAGGTCAGTATAACCACTACCAGGCTCCCATTACAAGGTCAGTATAACTAGTACCCGGTTCCCATTACAAGGTCAGTATAACCAGTACCAGGTTCCCATTACAAGGTCAGTATAACCACTACCAGGTTCCCATTACAAGGTCAGTATAACCAGTACCAGGTTCCCATTACAAGGTCAGTATAACCAGTACCAGGTTCCCATTACAAGGTCAGTATAACCAGTACCAGGTTCCCATTACAAGGTCAGTATAACCAGTACCAGGTTCCCATTACAAGGTCAGTATAACCAGTACCAGGTTCCCATTACAAGGTCCGTATAAACAGTACCAGGTTCCCATTACAAGGTCCATATATACCAGTACCAGGTTCCCATTACACGGTCAGTATAACCACTACCAGATTCCCATTACAATGTCAGTATAACAAGTACCAGGTTCCCATTACAAGATCCGTATAACCAGTACCAGGCTCCCATTACAAGGTCCGTATAACCAGTACCAGGTTCCCATTACAAGATCCGTATAATCAGTACCAGGTTCCCATTACAAGGTCAGTATAACCAGTACCCGGTTCCCATTACAAGGTCCGTATAAACAGTACCAGTTTCCCATTACACGGTCCGTATAAACAGTACCAGGTTCCCATTACAAGGTCCATATATACCAGTACCAGGTTCCCATTTCACGGTCAGTATAACCACTACCAGGTTCCCATTACAAGGTCAGTATAACCAGTACCAGGTTCCCATTACAAGATCCGTATAACCAGTACCAGGTTCCCATTACAAGGTCAGTATAACCAGTACCCGGTTCCCATTACAAGGTCAGTATAACCAGTACCAGGTTCCCATTACAAGGTCAGTATAACCACCACCAGGTTCCCATTACAAGGTCCGTATAACCACTACCAGGTTCCCATTACAAGGTCAGTATAACCAGTACCCGGTTCCGATTACAAGGTCAGTATAACCAGTACCAGGTTCCCATTACAAGGTCAGTATAACCAGTACCAGGTTCCCAATACAAGGTCAGTATAACCAGTACCAGGCTCCCATTACAAGGTCAGTATAACCAGTACCCGGTTCCCATTACAAGGTCAGTATAACCAGTACCCGGTTCCCATTACAAGGTCAGTATAACCAGTACCAGCCAGGTTCCCATTACAAGGTCCGTATAACCAGTACCAGGTTCCCATTACAAGGTCAGTGTAACCAGTACCAGGTTCCCATTACACGGTCAGTATAACCAGTACCCGGTTCCCATTACAAGGTCAGTATAACCAGTACCAGGTTCCCATTACAAGGTCAGTATAACCAGTACCAGGTTCCCATTACAAGGTCAGTATAACCAGTACCAGGTTCCCATTACAAGGTCCGTATAACCAGTACCAGGTTCCCATTACAAGGTCAGTATAACTAGTACTAGGTTCCCATTACTAGGTCAGTATAACCAGTACCAGGTTCCCATTACAAGGTCAGTATAACCAGTACCAGGTTCCCATTACAATGTCCATATAACCAGTACCAGGTTCCCATTACAAGGTCAGTATAACCAGTACCAGGTTCCCATTACAAGGTCAGTATAACCAGTACCAGGTTCCCATTACACGGTCAGTATAACCAGTACCAGGCTCCCATTACAAGGCCAGTATAACCAATACCAGGTTCCCATTACAAGGTCAGTATAACCAGTACCAGGTTCCCATTACAAGGTCAGTATAACCAGTACCCGGTTCCCATTACACGGTCCGTATAACCAGTACCAGGTTCCCATTACAAGGTCAGTATAACCAGTACCCAGTTCCCATTACACGGTCCGTATAACCAGTACCAGGTTCCCATTACAAGGTCAGAATAATCACTACCAGGTTCCCATTACAAGGTCCGTATAACCAGTACCAGATTCCCATTACAATGTCCGTATAACCACTACCAGGTTCCCATTACAAGGTCCGTATAACTAGTACCAGGTTCCCATTACAAGGACCGTATAACCAGTACCAGGTTCCCATTACACGGTCAGTATAACCAGTACCAGGTTCCCATTACAAGGTCCGTATAACCAGTACCAGGTTCCCATTACAAAGTCCGTATAACCAGTACCAGGTTCCCATTACAAGGTCCGTATAACCAGTACCAGGTTCCCATTACAAGGTCAGTATAACCAGTACCAGGTTCCCATTACAAGGTCAGTATAACCACTATCAGGTTCCCATTACAAGGTCAGTATAACCAGTACCAGGTTCCCATTACAAGGTCAGTATAATCACTACCAGGTTCCCATTACAAGGTCAGTATAACCAGTACCAGGTTCCCATTACAAGGTCAGTATAACCAGTACCAGGTTCCCATTACAATGTCCGTATAACCTGTACCAGGTTCCCATTACAAGGTCAGTATAACCAGTACCAGGTTCCCATTACACGGTCAGTATAACCAGTACCAGGTTCCCATTACAAGGTCAGTATAACCACTACCAGGTTCCCATTACAAGGTCAGTATAACCAGTACCAGGTTCCCATTACAAGGTCCGTATAACCAGTACCAGGTTCCCATTACACGGTCAGTATAACCACTACCAGGTTCCCATTACAAGGTCAGTATAACCAGTACCAGGTTCCCATTACAAGGTTAGTATAACCAGTACCCGGCTCCCATTACACGGTCCGTATAACCAGTACCAGGTTCCCATTACAAGGTCAGTATAACCAGTACCCAGTACCCATTACACGGTCCGTATAACCAGTACCAGGTTCCCATTACAAGGTCAGTATAACCAGTACCAGGTTCCCATTACAAGGTCCGTATAACCAGTACCAGGTTCCCATTACACGGTCCGTATAACCAGTACCAGGTTCCCATTACAATGTCCGTATAACCACTACCAGGTTCCCATTACAAGGTCAGTATAACTAGTACCAGGTTCCCATTACAAGGTCCATATAACCAGTACCAGGTTCCCATTACAATGTCCGTATAACCAGTACCAGGTTCCCATTACAAGGTCAGTATAATCACTACCAGGTTCCCATTACAAGGTCAGTATATCCAGTACCAGATTCCCATTACAATGTCCGTATAACCAGTACCAGGTTCCCATTACAGGGTCAGTATAACCACTACCAGGTTCCCATTACAAGGTCCGTATAACTAGTACCAGGTTCCCATTACAAGGACCATATAACCAGTACCAGGTTCCCATTACACGGTCAGTATAACCAGTACCAGGTTCCCATTACAAGGTCCGTATAACCAGTACCAGGTTCCCATTACAAGGTCAGTATAACCAGTACCAGATTCCCATTACAAGGTCCGTATAACCAGTACCAGGTTCCCATTACAAGGTCAGTATAACCAGTACCAGGTTCCCATTACAAGGTCCGTATAACCAGTACCAGGTTCCCATTACAAGGTCCATATATACCAGTACCAGGTTCCCATTACACGGTCACTATAACCAGTACCAGGTTCCCATTACAAGGTCCGTATAACCAGTACCAGGTTCCCATTACAAGGTCAGTATAACCAGTACCAGGTTCCCATTACAAGGTCCGTATAACCAGTACCAGGTTCCCATTACAAGGTCAGTATAACCAGTACCAGGTTCCCATTACAATGTCCGTATAACCAGTACCAGGTTCCCATTACAAGGTCAGTATAACCAGTACCAGGTTCCCATTACAAGGTCCGTATAACCAGTACCAGGTTCCCATTACAAGGTCAGTATAACCAGTACCAGGTTCCCATTACACGGTCAGTATAACCACTACCAGGTTCCCATTACAAGGTCAGTATAACCAGTACCAGGTTCCCATTACAAGGTCCGTATAACCAGTACCAGGTTCCCATTACAAGGTCAGTATAACCAGTACCAGGTTCCCATTACAAGGTCCGTATAACTAGTACCAGGTTCCCATTACACGGTCAGTATAACCAGTACCAGGTTCCCATTACACGGTCAGTATAACCACTACCAGGTTCCCATTACAAGGTCAGTATAACCAGTACCAGGTTCCCATTACAAGGTCCGTATAACCAGTACCAGGTTCCCATTACAAGGTCAGTATAACCAGTACCAGGTTCCCATTACAAGGTCCATATATACCAGTACCAGGTTCCCATTACACGGTCAGTATAACCACTACCAGGTTCCCATTACAAGGTCAGTATAACCAGTACCAGGTTCCCATTACAAGGTCCGTATAACCAGTACCAGGTTCCCATTACAAGGTCAGTATAACCAGTACCAGGTTCCCATTACAAGGTCCGTATAACCAGTACCAGGTTCCCATTACAAGGTCCGTATAACCAGTACCAGGCTCCCATTACAAGGTCAGTATAACCACTACCAGGTTCCCATTACAAGGTCAGTATAACCAGTACCAGGTTCCCATTACAAGGTCCGTTTAACCAGTACCAGGTTCCCATTACACGGTCAGTATAACCAGTACCAGGTTCCCATTACAAGGTCCGTATAACCAGTACCAGGTTCCCATTACAAGGTCAGTATAACCAGTACCAGGTTCCCATTACAAGGTCAGTATAACCAGTACCAGGTTCCCATTACAAGGTCAGTATAACCAGTACCAGGTTCCCATTACAAGGTCAGTATAACCAGTACCCGGTTCCCATTACAAGGTCAGTATAACCAGTACCAGGTTCCAATTACAAGGTCAGTATAACCAGTACCCGGTTCCCATTACAAGGTCAGTATAACCACTACCAGGTTCCCATTACAAGGTCAGTATAACCAGTACCAGGCTCCCATTACAAGGTCAGTATAACCAGTACCAGGTTCCCATTACACGGTCAGTATAACCAGTACCAGGTTCCCATTACAAGGTCAGTATAACCACTACCAGGTTCCCATTACAAGGTCAGTATAACCAGTACCAGGTTCCCATTACAAAGTCAGTATAACCAGTACCAGATTCCCATTACAAGGTCAGTATAACCAGTACCAGGTTCCCATTACAAGGTCAGTATAACCAGTACCAGGTTCCCATTACAAGGTCAGTATAACCACTACCAGGTTCCCATTACAAGGTCAGTATAACCAGTACCAGGTTCCCATTACACGGTCAGTATAACCAGTACCAGGCTCCCATTACAAGGTCAGTATAACCAGTACGAGGTTCCCATTACACGGTCAGTATAACCAGTACCAGGTTCCCATTACAAGGTCAGTATAACCAGTACCAGGTTCCCATTACACGGTCAGTATAACTAGTACCAGGCTCCCATTACAAGGCCAGTATAACCAGTACCAGGTTCCCATTACAAGGTCAGTATAACCAGTACCAGGTTCCCATTATACGGTCAGTATAACCACTACCAGGTTCCCATTACAAGGTCAGTATAACCAGTACCAGGTTCCCATTACAAGGTCAGTATAACCAGTACCAGGCTCCCATTACACGGTCAGTATAACCAGTACCAGATTCCCATTACACGGTCAGTATAACCAGTACCAGATTCCCATTACAAGGTCAGTATAACCAGTACCAGGTTCCCATTACACGGTCAGTATAACCACTACCAGGTTCCCATTACAAGGTCCGTATAACCAGTACCAGGCTCCCATTACACGGTCCGTATAACCAGTACCAGGTTCCCATTACAAGGTCAGTATAACCAGTACCAGGTTCCCATTACACGGTCCGTATAACCAGTACCAGGTTCCCATTACAAGGTCCGTATAACCAGTACCAGGTTCCCATTACAAGGTCAGTATAACCAGTACCAGGTTCCCATTACAAGGTCAGTATAACCAGTACCAGGTTCCCATTACACGGTCAGTATAACCAGTACCAGGTTCCCATTACAAGGTCCGTATAACCAGTACCAGGTTCCCATTACAAGGTCCGTATAACCAGTACCCGGTTCCCATTACAAGGTCCGTATAACCAGTACCAGGTTCCCATTACAAGGTCAGTATAACCAGTACCAGGTTCCCATTACACGGTCAGTATAACCAGTACCAGGTTCCCATTACAAGGTCAGTATAACCAGTACCAGGTTCCCATTACAAGGTCAGTATAACCAGTACCAGGTTCCCATTACAAGGTCAGTATAACCAGTACCAGGTTTCATTACACGGTCAGTATAACCAGTACCAGGTTCCCATTACAAGGTCAGTATAACCAGTACCAGGTTCCCATTACAAGGTCAGTATAACCAGTACCAGGTTCCCATTACAAGGTCCGTATAACCAGTACCAGGTTCCCATTACAAGGTCCGTATAACAACTACCAGGTTCCCATTACACGGTCAGTATAACCAGTACCAGGTTCCCATTACAAGGCCAGTATAACCAGTACCAGGTTCCCATTACACGGTCCGTATAACCAGTACCAGGTTCCCATTACACGGTCAGTATAACCAGTACCAGGTTCCCATTACAAGGCCAGTATAACCAGTACCAGGTTCCCATTACACGGTCCGTATAACCAGTACCAGGTTCCCATTACACGGTCAGTATAACCAGTACCAGGTTCCCATTACAAGGTCAGTATAACCAGTACCAGGTTCCCATTACAAGGTCAGTATAACCAGTACCAGGTTCCCATTACAAGGTCCGTATAACCAGTACCAGGTTCCCATTACAAGGTCAGTATAACCACTACCAGGTTCCCATTACAAGGTCAGTATAACCAGTACCAGGTTCCCATTACAAGGTCAGTATAACCAGTACCAGGTTCCCATTACAAGGTCAGTATAACCAGTACCAGGTTCCCATTACACGGTCCGTATAACCAGTACCAGGTTCCCATTACAAGGTCCGTATAACCAGTACCAGGATCCCATTACAAGGTCAGTATAACCAGTACCAGGTTCCCATTACAAGGTCAGTATAATCAGTACCCGGTTCCCATTACAAGGTCAGTATAACCAGTACCAGGTTCCCATTACAAGATCAGTATAACCAGTACCAGGTTCCCATTACAAGGTCCGTATAACCAGTACCAGGTTCCCATTACAAGGTCCGTATAACCACTACCAGGTTCCCATTACAAGGACCGTATAACCAGTACCAGGTTCCCATTACAAGGTCCGTATAACCAGTACCAGGTTCCCATTACAAGGTCCGTATAACAACTACCAGCTTCCCATTACAAGGTTCGTATAACCAGTACCAGGTTCCCATTACAAGTTCCGTATAACCAGTACCAGGTTCCCATTACAAGGTCAGTATAACCAGTACCAGGTTCCCATTACAAGGTCAGTATAACCAGTACCAGGTTCCCATTACAAGGTCCGTATAACCAGTACCAGGTTCCCATTACAAGGTCAGTATAACCAGTACCAGGTTCCCATTACACGGTCAGTATAACCAGTACCAGGTTCCCATTACAAGGTCCGTATAACCAGTACCAGGTTCCCATTACAAGGTCCGTATAACCACTACCAGGTTCCCATTACAAGGTCAGTATAACCAGTACCAGGTTCCCATTACAAGGTCAGTATAACCACTACCAGGTTCCCATTACAAGGTCAGTATAACCAGTACCAGGTTCCCATTACAAGGTCAGTATAACCAGTACCAGGTTCCCATTACAAGGTCAGTATAACCAGTACCAGGTTCCCATTACAAGGTCAGTATAACCAGTACCAGGTTCCCATTACACGGTCAGTATAACCAGTACCAGGTTCCCATTACAAGGTCAGTATAACCACTACCAGGTTCCCATTACACGGTCAGTATAACCAGTACCAGGTTCCCATTACAAGGTCAGTATAACCAGTACCAGGTTCCCATTACAAGGTCAGTATAACCAGTACCAGGCTCCCATTACACGGTCAGTATAACCAGTACCAGGTTCCCATTACAAGGTCAGTATAATCAGTACCAGGTTCCCATTACAAGATCCGTATAACCAGTACCAGGTTCCCATTACAAGGTCAGTATAACCAGTACCAGGTTCCCATTACAAGGTCAGTATAACCAGTACCAGGTTCCCATTACAAGGTCAGTATAACCAGTACCAGGTTCCCATTACAAGGTCAGTATAACCAGTACCAGGTTCCCATTACAAGGTCAGTATAACCAGTACCAGGTTCCCATTACAAGGTCAGTATAACCAGTACCAGGTTCCCATTACAAGGTCCGTATAACCAGTACCAGGTTCCCATTACAAGGTCAGTATAAACACTACCAGGTTCCCATTACAAGGTCCGTATAACCACTACCAGGTTCCCATTACAAGGTCCGTATAACCAGTACCAGGTTCCCATTACAAGGTCAGTATAACCAGTACCAGGTTCCCATTACAAGGTCCGTATAACCAGTACCAGGTTCCCATTACAAGGTCAGTATAACCACTACCAGGTTCCCATTACAAGGTCAGTATAACCAGTACCAGGTTCCCATTACAAGGTCAGTATAACCAGTACCAGGTTCCCATTACAAGGTCAGTATAACCAGTACCAGGTTCCCATTACAAGGTCAGTATAACCACTACCAGGTTCCCATTACAAGATCCGTATAACCACTACCAGGTTCCCATTACAAGGTCCGTATAACCAGTACCAGGTTCCCATTACAAGGTCAGTATAACCAGTACCAGGTTCCCATTACACGGTCAGTATAATCAGTACCAGGTTCCCATGACAAGGTCAGTATAACCAGTACCAGGTTCCCATTACAAGGTCCGTATAACCAGTACCAGGTTCCCATTACAAGGTCAGTATAACCAGTACCAGGTTCCCATTACAAGGTCAGTATAACCAGTACCAGGTTCCCATTACAAGGTCCGTATAACAACTACCAGGTTCCCATTACAAGGTCAGTATAACCAGTACCAGGTTCCCATGACAAGGTCCGTATAACAACTACCAGGTTCCCATTACAAGGTCCGTCTAACCAGTACCAGGTTCCCATTACAAGGTCAGTATAACCAGTACCAGGTTCCCATTACAAGGTCCGTATAACCAGTACCAGGTTCCCATTACAAGGTCTGTATAACCAGTACCAGGTTCCCATTACAAGGTCAGTATAACCAGTACCAGGTTCCCATTACAAGGTCCGTATAACCAGTACCAGGTTCCCATTACAAGGTCAGTATAACCAGTACCAGGTTCCCATTACAAGGTCCGTATAACCAGTACCAGGTTCCCATTACAAGGTCAGTATAACCAGTACCAGGTTCCCATTACAAGGTCCGTATAACCAGTACCAGGTTCCCATTACAAGGTCAGTATAACCAGTACCAGGTTCCCATTACAAGGTCCGTATAACCAGTACCAGGTTCCCATTACAAGGTCAGTATAACCAGTACCAGGTTCCCATTACAAGGTCAGTATAACCAGTACCAGGTTCCCATTACAAGGTCCGTATAACAACTACCAGGTTCCCATTACAAGGTCAGTATAACCAGTACCAGGTTCCCATGACAAGGTCCGTATAACAACTACCAGGTTCCAATTACAAGGTCCGTCTAACCAGTACCAGGTTCCCATTACAAGGTCAGTATAACCAGTACCAGGTTCCCATGACAAGATCCGTATAACCAGTACCAGGTTCCCATTACAAGGTCAGTATAACCAGTACCAGGTTCCCATTACAAGGTCAGTATAACCAGTACCAGGTTCCCATTACAAGGTCCGTATAACCAGTACCAGGTTCCCATTACAAGGTCAGTATAACCAGTACCAGGTTCCCATTACAAGGTCCGTATAACCAGTACCAGGTTCCCATTACAAGGTCAGTATAACCAGTACCAGGTTCCCATTACAAGGTCCGTATAACCAGTACCAGGTTCCCATTACAAGGTCAGTTTAACCAGTACCAGGTTCCCATTACAAGGTCCGTATAACCAGTACCAGGTTCCCATTACAAGGTCAGTATAACCACTACCAGGTTCCCATTACAGGGTCCGTATAACCAGTACCAGGTTCCCATTACAAGGTCAGTATAACCAGTACCAGGTCCCCATTACAAGGTCCGTATAACCAGTACCAGGTTCCCATTACAAGGTCCGTATAACCAGTACCAGGTTCCCATTACAAGGTCCGTATAACCAGTACCAGGTTCCCATTACACGGTCAGTATAACCAGTACCAGGTTCCCATTACAAGGTCCGTATAACCAGTACCAGGTTCCCATTACAAGGTCAGTATAACCAGTACCAGGTTCCCATTACAAGGTCAGTATAACCAGTACCAGGTTCCCATTACAAGGTTAGTATAACCAGTACCAGGTTCCCATTACAAGGTCCGTATAACCAGTACCAGGTTCCCATTACAAGGTCAGTATAACCAGTACCAGGTTCCCATTACACGGTCAGTATAACCAGTACCAGGTTCCCATTACAAGGTCCGTATAATCAGTACCAGGTTCCCATTACACGGTCAGTATAACCACTACCAGGTTCCCATTACAAGGTTAGTATAACCAGTACCAGGTTCCCATTACAAGGTCCGTATAACCAGTACCAGGTTCCCATTACAAGGTCAGTATAACCAGTACCAGGTTCCCATTACAAGGTCCGTATAACCAGTACCAGGTTCCCATTACAAGGTCAGTATAACCAGTACCAGGTTCCCATTACAAGGTCCATATAACCAGTACCAGGTTCCCATTACACTGTCAGTATAACCAGTACCAGGATCCCATGACAAGGTCAGTATAACCAGTACCAGGTTCCCATTACACTGTCAGTATAACCAGTACCAGGTTCCCATTACAAGGTCCGTATAACCAGTACCAGGTTCCCATTACAAGGTCAGTATAACCAGTACCAGGTTCCCATTACAAGGTCAGTATAACCAGTACCAGGTTCCCATTACACGGTCAGTATTACCAGTACCAGGTTCCCATTACAAGGTCAGTATAACCAGTACCAGGTTCCCATTACACGGTCAGCATAACCAGTACCAGGTTCCCATTACAAGGTCAGTATAACCAGTACCAGGTTCCCATTACACGGTCAGTATAACCAGTACCAGGTTCCCATTACACGGTCAGTATAACCAGTACCAGGTTCCCATTACAAGGTCAGTATAACCAGCACCAGGTGCCCATTACACGGTCAGTATAACCAGTACCCGGTTCCCATTACAAGGTCAGTATAACCAGTACCCGGTTCCCATTACAAGGTCAGTATAACCTGTACCCGGTTCCCATTAAAAGGTCCGTATAATCAGTACCCGGTTCCCATTACAAGGTCCGTATAACCAGTACCAGGTTCCAATTACAAGGTCAGTATAATCAGTACCCGGTTCCCATTACAAGGTCAGTATAACCAATACCAGGTTCCCATTACAAGGTCAGTATAACCAGTACCAGGTTCCCATTACAAGGTCCGTATAACCAGTACCAGGTTCCCATTACAAGGTCCGTATAATCAGTACCAGGTTCCCATTACAAGGTCAGTATAACCAGTACCAGGTTCCCATTACAAGGTCCGTATAACCAGTACCAGGTTCCCATTACAAGGTCAGTATAACCAGTACCAGGTTCCCATTACAAGGTCCATATATACCAGTACCAGGTTCCCATTAAACGGTCAGTATAACCAGTACCAGGTTCCCATTACAAGGCCCGTATAACCAGTACCAGGTTCCCATTACAAGTTCAGTATAACCAGTACCAGGTTCCCATTACACGGTCAGTATAACTAGTACCAGGTTCCCATTACAAGGTCCGTATAACCACTACCAGGTTTCCATTACAAGGTCAGTATAACCAGTACCAGGTTCCCATTACAAGGTCAGTATAACCAGTACCCGGTTCCCATTACAAGGTCAGTATAACCAGTACCAGGTTCCCATTACAAGGTCCGTATAACCAGTACCAGGTTCCCATTACAAGGTCAATATAACCAATACCAGGTTCCCATTACAAGGTCAGTATAACCAGTACCAGGTTCCCATTACAAGGTCAGTATAACCAGTACCAGGTTCCCATTACAAGGTCCGTATAACCAGTACCAGTTTCCCATTACAAGGTCAGTATAACCAGTACCAGGTTCCCATTACAAGGTCAGTATAACCAGTACCAGGTTCCCATTACAAGGTCCGTATAACCAGTACCAGGTTCCCATTACACGATCCGTATAACCAGTACTAGGTTCCCATTACACGGTCAGTATAACCAGTACCAGGTTCCCATTACAAGGTCAGTATAACCAGTACCAGGTTCCCATTACAAGGTCTATATATACCAGTACCAGGTTCCCATTACACGGTCAGTATAACCACTACCAGGTTCCCATTACAAGGTCAGTATAACCAGTACCAGGTTCCCATTACAAGGTCCGTATAACCAGTACCAGGTTCCCATTACAAGGTCAGTTTAACCAGTACCAGGTTCCCATTACAAGGTCCGTATAACCAGTACCCGGTTCCCATTACAAGGTCAGTATAACCAGTACCAGGTTCCCATTACAAGGTCAGTATAACCAGTACCAGGTTCCCATTACACGGTCAGTATAACCAGTACCAGGCTCCCATTACAAGGTCAGTATAACCACTACCAGGTTCCCATTACAAGGTCCATATATACCACTACCAGGTTCCCATTACAAGGTCAGTATAACCAGTACCAGGATCCCATTACAAGGTCCGTATAACCAGTACCAGGTTCCCATTACAAGGTCAATATAACCAATACCAGGTTCCCATTACAAGGTCAGTATAACCAGTACCAGGTTCCCATTACAAGGTCCGTATAACCAGTACCAGGTTCCCATTACACGATCCGTATAACCAGTACTAGGTTCCCATTACACGGTCAGTATAACCAGTACCAGGTTCCCATTACAAGGTCCGTATAACCAGTACCAGGTTCCCATTACAAGGTCCGTATAACCAGTACCAGGTTCCCATTACAAGGTCTATATATACCAGTACCAGGTTCCCATTACAAGGTCCGTATAACCAGTACCAAGTTCCCATTACACGATCCGTATAACCAGTACCAGGTTCCCATTACACGGTCAGTATAACCACTACCAGGTTCCCATTACAAGGTCAGTATAACCAGTACCAGGTTCCCATTACAAGGTCCGTATAACCAGTACCAGGTTCCCAATACAAGGTCAGTTTAACCAGTACCAGGTTCCCATTACAAGGTCCGTATAACCAGTACCCGGTTCCCATTACAAGGTCAGTATAACCAGTACCAGGTTCCCATTACAAGGTCAGTATAACCAGTACCAGGTTCCCATTACACGGTCAGTATAACCAGTACCAGGCTCCCATTACAAGGTCAGTATAACCACTACCAGGTTCCCATTACAAGGTCCATATATACCAGTACCAGGTTCCCATTACACGGTCAGTATAACCACTACCAGGTTCCCATTACAAGGTCAGTATAACCAGTACCAGGTTCCCATTACAAGGTCAGTATAACCACTACCAGGTTCCCATTACAAGGTCAGTATAACCAGTACCAGGTTCCCATTACACGGTCAGTATAACCAGTACCAGGCTCCCATTACAAGGTCCGTATAACCAGTACCAGGCTCCCATTACACGGTCAGTATAACCAGTACCAGGTTCCCATTACAATGTCAGTATAACCAGTACCAGGTTCCCATTACAAGGTCCGTATAACCAGTACCAGGTTCCCATTACAAGGTCAGTATAACCAGTACCAGGTTCCCATTACAAGGTCCGTATAACCAGTACCCGGTTCCCATTACAAGGTCAGTATAACCAGTACCAGGTTCCCATTACAAGGTCAGTATAACCAGTACCAGGTTCCCATTACACGGTCAGTATAACCAGTACCAGGCTCCCATTACAAGGTCAGTATAACCAGTACCAGGCTCCCATTACAAGGTCAGTATAACCAGTACCAGGTTCCCATTACACGGTCAGTATAACCAGTACCAGGTTCCCATTACAAGGTCAGTATAACCAGTACCAGGTTCCCATTACAAGGTCCGTATAACCAGTACCAGGTTCCCATTACACGATCCGTATAACCAGTACTAGGTTCCCATTACAAGGTCAGTATAACCAGTACCAGGTTCCCATTACAAGGTCCGTATAACCAGTACCAGGTTCCCATTACAAGGTCTATATATACCAGTACCAGGTTCCCATTACACGGTCAGTATAACCACTACCAGGTTCCCATTACAAGGTCAGTATAACCAGTACCAGGTTCCCATTACAAGGTCCGTATAACCAGTACCAGGTTCCCATTAGAAGGTCAGTTTAACCAGTACCAGGTTCCCATTACAAGGTCCGTATAACCAGTACCCGGTTCCCATTACAAGGTCAGTATAACCAGTACCAGGTTCCCATTACAAGGTCAGTATAACCAGTACCAGGTTCCCATTACACGGTCAGTATAACCAGTACCAGGCTCCCATTACAAGGTCAGTATAACCACTACCAGGTTCCCATTACAAGGTCCATATATACCACTACCAGGTTCCCATTACAAGGTCCGTATAACCAGTACCAGGTTCCCATTACAAGGTCCGTATAACCAGTACCAGGTTCCCATTACAAGGTCAATATAACCAATACCAGGTTCCCATTACAAGGTCAGTATAACCAGTACCAGGTTCCCATTACAAGGTCCGTATAACCAGTACCAGGTTCCCATTACACGATCCGTATAACCAGTACTAGGTTCCCATTACACGGTCAGTATAACCAGTACCAGGTTCCCATTACAAGGTCCGTATAACCAGTACCAGGTTCCCATTACAAGGTCCGTATAACCAGTACCAGGTTCCCATTACAAGGTCTATATATACCAGTACCAGGTTCCCATTACAAGGTCCGTATAACCAGTACCAAGTTCCCATTACACGATCCGTATAACCAGTACCAGGTTCCCATTACACGGTCAGTATAACCACTACCAGGTTCCCATTACAAGGTCAGTATAACCAGTACCAGGTTCCCATTACAAGGTCCGTATAACCAGTACCAGGTTCCCATTACAAGGTCAGTTTAACCAGTACCAGGTTCCCATTACAAGGTCCGTATAACCAGTACCCGGTTCCCATTACAAGGTCAGTATAACCAGTACCAGGTTCCCATTACAAGGTCAGTATAACCAGTACCAGGTTCCCATTACACGGTCAGTATAACCAGTACCAGGCTCCCATTACAAGGTCAGTATAACCACTACCAGGTTCCCATTACTAGGTCCATATATACCAGTACCAGGTTCCCATTACACGGTCAGTATAACCACTACCAGGTTCCCATTACAAGGTCAGTATAACCAGTACCAGGTTCCCATTACACGGTCAGTATAACCACTACCAGGTTCCCATTACAAGGTCAGTATAACCAGTACCAGGTTCCCATTACACGGTCAGTATAACCAGTACCAGGCTCCCATTACAAGGTCCGTATAACCAGTACCAGGCTCCCATTACAAGGTCAGAATAACCACTACCAGGTTCCCATTACAAGGTCCATATATACCAGTACCAGGTTCCCATTACACGGTCAGTATAACCAGTACCAGGTTCCCATTATAAGGACAGTATAACCAGTACCAGGTTCCCATTACAATGTCAGTATAACCAGTACCAGGTTCCCATTACAAGGTCCGTATAACCAGTACTAGGTTCCCATTACAAGGTCAGTATAACCAGTACCAGGTTCCCATTACAAGGTCCGTATAACCAGTACCCGGTTCCCATTACAAGGTCAGTATAACCAGTACCAGGTTCCCATTACAAGGTCAGTATAACCAGTACCAGGTTCCCATTACAAGGTCAGTATAACCAGTACCAGGCTCCCATTACAAGGTCAGTATAACCAGTACCAGGCTCCCATTACAAGGTCAGTATAACCAGTACCAGGTTCCCATTACACGGTCAGTATAACCAGTACCAGGTTCCCATTACAAGGTCAGTATAACCAGTACCAGGTTCCCATTACAAGGTCCGTATAACCAGTACCAGGTTCCCATTACAAGGTCAGTATAACCACAACCAGGTTCCCATTACAAGGTCAGTATAACCAGTACCAGGTTCCCATTACAAGGTCAGTATAACCAGTACCAGGTTCCCATTACAAGGTCAGTATAACCAGTACCAGGTTCCCATTACAAGGTCCGTATAACCACAACCAGGTTCCCATTACAAGGTCAGTATAACCAGTACCAGGTTCCCATTACAAGGTCAGTATAACCAGTACCAGGTTCCCATTACAAGGTCAGTATAACCAGCATCAGGTTCCAATTACTAGGTCAGTATAACCAGTACCAGGTTCCCATAACAAGGTCAGTATAACCAGTACCAGGTTCCCATTACAAGGTCAGTATAACTAGTACCAGGTTCCCATTACAAGGTCAGTATAACCAGTACCCGGTTCCCTTTACACGGTCAGTATAACCAGTACCAGGTTCCCATTACAAGGTCAGTATAATCACTACCCGGTTCCCATTACAAGGTCCGTATAACCAGTACCAGGTTCCCATTACAAGGTTAGTATAACCAGTACCAGGTTCCCATTACACGGTCAGTATAACCACTACCAGGTTCCCATTACAAGGTCCGTATAACCACTACCAGGTTCCCATTACAAGGTCCGTATAACCACTACCAGGTTCCCATTACACGGTCAGTATAACCACTACCAGGTTCCCATTACAAGGTCAGTATAACCAGTACCAGGTTCCCATTACAAGGACCGTATAAATAGTACCAGGTTCCCATGGCAAGGTCAGTATAACCAGTACCAGGCTCCCATTACAAGGTCAGTATAACCAGTACCAGGTTCCCATTACACGGTCAGTATAACCAGTACCAGGTTCTCATTACAAGGTCAGTATAACCAGTACCAGGTTCCCATTACAAGGTCCGTATAACCAGTACCAGGTTCCCATTACAAGGTCAGTATAACCACAACCAGGTTCCCATTACAAGGTCAGTATAACCAATACCAGGTTCCCATTACAAGGTCAGTATAACCAGTACCAGGTTCCCATTACAAGGTCAGTATAACCAGTACCAGGTTCCCATTACAAGGTCCGTATAACCAGTACCAGGTTCCCATTACAAGGTCAGTATAACCACAACCAGGTTCCCATTACAAGGTCAGTATAACCAGTACCAGGTTCCCATTACAAGGTCAGTATAACCAGTACCAGGTTCCCATTACAAGGTCAGTATAACTAGTACCAGGTTCCCATTACAAGGTCAGTATAACCAGTACCCGGTTCCCTTTACACGGTCAGTATAACCAGTACCAGGTTCCCATTACAAGATCAGTATAATCACTACCCGGTTCCCATTACAAGGTCCGTATAACCAGTACCAGGTTCCCATTACAAGGTTAGTATAACCAGTACCAGGTTCCCATTACACGGTCAGTATAACCACTACCAGGTTCCCATTACACGGTCAGTATAACCACTACCAGGTTCCCATTACAAGGTCAGTATAACCAGTACCAGGTTCCCATTACAAGGACCGTATAAATAGTACCAGGTTCCCATGGCAAGGTCAGTATAACCAGTACCAGGTTCCCATTACAAGGTCAGTATAACCAGTACCAGGTTCCCATTACAAGGTCAGTATAACCAGTACCAGGTTCCCATTACAAGGTCAGTATAACCAGTACCAGGTTCCCATTACAAGGTCAGTATAACCACTACCAGGTTCCCATTACAAGGTCTGTATAACCAGTACCAGGCTCCCATTACAAGGTCAGTATAACCAGTACCAGGTTCCCATTACAAGGTCAGTATAACCAGTACCAGGTTCCCATTACAAGGACCGTATAACCAGTACCAGGTTCCCATGGCAAGGTCAGTATAACCAGTACCAGGTTCCCATTACAAGGTCAGTATAACCAGTACCAGGTTCCCATTACAAGGTCCGTATAACCAGTACCAGGTTCCCATTACACGGTCAGTATAACCAGTACCAGGTTCCCATTACAAGGTCAGTATAACCAGTACCAGGTTCCCATTACAAGGTCAGTATAACCAGTACCAGGTTCCCATTACAAGGACCGTATAACCAGTACCAGGTTCCCATGGCAAGGTCAGTATAACCAGTACCAGGTTCCCATTACAAGGTCAGTATAACCAGTACCAGGTTCCCATTACACGATCCGTATAACCAGTACTAGGTTCCCATTACACGGTCAGTATAACCAGTACCAGGTTCCCATTACAAGGTCCGTATAACCAGTACCAGGTTCCCATTACAAGGTCCGTATAACCAGTACCAGGTTCCCATTACAAGGTCTATATATACCAGTACCAGGTTCCCATTACAAGGTCCGTATAACCAGTACCAAGTTCCCATTACACGATCCGTATAACCAGTACCAGGTTCCCATTACACGGTCAGTATAACCACTACCAGGTTCCCATTACAAGGTCAGTATAACCAGTACCAGGTTCCCATTACAAGGTCCGTATAACCAGTACCAGGTTCCCATTACAAGGTCAGTTTAACCAGTACCAGGTTCCCATTACAAGGTCCGTATAACCAGTACCCGGTTCCCATTACAAGGTCAGTATAACCAGTACCAGGTTCCCATTACAAGGTCAGTATAACCAGTACCAGGTTCCCATTACACGGTCAGTATAACCAGTACCAGGCTCCCATTACAAGGTCAGTATAACCACTACCAGGTTCCCATTACTAGGTCCATATATACCAGTACCAGGTTCCCATTACACGGTCAGTATAACCACTACCAGGTTCCCATTACAAGGTCAGTATAACCAGTACCAGGTTCCCATTACACGGTCAGTATAACCACTACCAGGTTCCCATTACAAGGTCAGTATAACCAGTACCAGGTTCCCATTACACGGTCAGTATAACCAGTACCAGGCTCCCATTACAAGGTCCGTATAACCAGTACCAGGCTCCCATTACAAGGTCAGAATAACCACTACCAGGTTCCCATTACAAGGTCCATATATACCAGTACCAGGTTCCCATTACACGGTCAGTATAACCAGTACCAGGTTCCCATTATAAGGACAGTATAACCAGTACCAGGTTCCCATTACAATGTCAGTATAACCAGTACCAGGTTCCCATTACAAGGTCCGTATAACCAGTACTAGGTTCCCATTACAAGGTCAGTATAACCAGTACCAGGTTCCCATTACAAGGTCCGTATAACCAGTACCCGGTTCCCATTACAAGGTCAGTATAACCAGTACCAGGTTCCCATTACAAGGTCAGTATAACCAGTACCAGGTTCCCATTACAAGGTCAGTATAACCAGTACCAGGCTCCCATTACAAGGTCAGTATAACCAGTACCAGGCTCCCATTACAAGGTCAGTATAACCAGTACCAGGTTCCCATTACACGGTCAGTATAACCAGTACCAGGTTCCCATTACAAGGTCAGTATAACCAGTACCAGGTTCCCATTACAAGGTCCGTATAACCAGTACCAGGTTCCCATTACAAGGTCAGTATAACCACAACCAGGTTCCCATTACAAGGTCAGTATAACCAGTACCAGGTTCCCATTACAAGGTCAGTATAACCAGTACCAGGTTCCCATTACAAGGTCAGTATAACCAGTACCAGGTTCCCATTACAAGGTCCGTATAACCACAACCAGGTTCCCATTACAAGGTCAGTATAACCAGTACCAGGTTCCCATTACAAGGTCAGTATAACCAGTACCAGGTTCCCATTACAAGGTCAGTATAACCAGCATCAGGTTCCAATTACTAGGTCAGTATAACCAGTACCAGGTTCCCATAACAAGGTCAGTATAACCAGTACCAGGTTCCCATTACAAGGTCAGTATAACTAGTACCAGGTTCCCATTACAAGGTCAGTATAACCAGTACCCGGTTCCCTTTACACGGTCAGTATAACCAGTACCAGGTTCCCATTACAAGGTCAGTATAATCACTACCCGGTTCCCATTACAAGGTCCGTATAACCAGTACCAGGTTCCCATTACAAGGTTAGTATAACCAGTACCAGGTTCCCATTACACGGTCAGTATAACCACTACCAGGTTCCCATTACAAGGTCCGTATAACCACTACCAGGTTCCCATTACAAGGTCCGTATAACCACTACCAGGTTCCCATTACACGGTCAGTATAACCACTACCAGGTTCCCATTACAAGGTCAGTATAACCAGTACCAGGTTCCCATTACAAGGACCGTATAAATAGTACCAGGTTCCCATGGCAAGGTCAGTATAACCAGTACCAGGCTCCCATTACAAGGTCAGTATAACCAGTACCAGGTTCCCATTACACGGTCAGTATAACCAGTACCAGGTTCTCATTACAAGGTCAGTATAACCAGTACCAGGTTCCCATTACAAGGTCCGTATAACCAGTACCAGGTTCCCATTACAAGGTCAGTATAACCACAACCAGGTTCCCATTACAAGGTCAGTATAACCAATACCAGGTTCCCATTACAAGGTCAGTATAACCAGTACCAGGTTCCCATTACAAGGTCAGTATAACCAGTACCAGGTTCCCATTACAAGGTCCGTATAACCAGTACCAGGTTCCCATTACAAGGTCAGTATAACCACAACCAGGTTCCCATTACAAGGTCAGTATAACCAGTACCAGGTTCCCATTACAAGGTCAGTATAACCAGTACCAGGTTCCCATTACAAGGTCAGTATAACTAGTACCAGGTTCCCATTACAAGGTCAGTATAACCAGTACCCGGTTCCCTTTACACGGTCAGTATAACCAGTACCAGGTTCCCATTACAAGATCAGTATAATCACTACCCGGTTCCCATTACAAGGTCCGTATAACCAGTACCAGGTTCCCATTACAAGGTTAGTATAACCAGTACCAGGTTCCCATTACACGGTCAGTATAACCACTACCAGGTTCCCATTACACGGTCAGTATAACCACTACCAGGTTCCCATTACAAGGTCAGTATAACCAGTACCAGGTTCCCATTACAAGGACCGTATAAATAGTACCAGGTTCCCATGGCAAGGTCAGTATAACCAGTACCAGGTTCCCATTACAAGGTCAGTATAACCAGTACCAGGTTCCCATTACAAGGTCAGTATAACCAGTACCAGGTTCCCATTACAAGGTCAGTATAACCAGTACCAGGTTCCCATTACAAGGTCAGTATAACCACTACCAGGTTCCCATTACAAGGTCTGTATAACCAGTACCAGGCTCCCATTACAAGGTCAGTATAACCAGTACCAGGTTCCCATTACAAGGTCAGTATAACCAGTACCAGGTTCCCATTACAAGGACCGTATAACCAGTACCAGGTTCCCATGGCAAGGTCAGTATAACCAGTACCAGGTTCCCATTACAAGGTCAGTATAACCAGTACCAGGTTCCCATTACAAGGTCAGTATAACCAGTACCAGGTTCTCATTACAAGGTCAGTATAACCAGTACCAGGTTCCCATTACAAGGTCCGTATAACCAGTACCAGGTTCCCATTACAAGGTCAGTATAACCACAACCAGGTTCCCATTACAAGGTCAGTATAACCAGTACCAGGTTCCCATTACAAGGTCAGTATAACCAGTACCAGGTTCCCATTACAAGGTCAGTATAACCACTACCAGGTTCCCATTACACGGTCAGTATAACCAGTACCAGGTTCCCATTACAAGGACCGTATAAATAGTACCAGGTTCCCATGGCAAGGTCAGTATAACCAGTACCAGGTTCCCATTACAAGGTCCGTATAACCAGTACCAGGTTCCCATTACAAGGTTAGTATAACCAGTACCAGGTTCCCATTACACGGTCAGTATAACCACTACCAGGTTCCCATTACAAGGTCCGTATAACCACTACCAGGTTCCCATTACAAGGTCCGTATAACCACTACCAGGTTCCCATTACACGGTCAGTATAACCACTACCAGGTTCCCATTACAAGGTCAGTATAACCAGTACCAGGTTCCCATTACAAGGACCGTATAAATAGTACCAGGTTCCCATGGCAAGGTCAGTATAACCAGTACCAGGCTCCCATTACAAGGTCAGTATAACCAGTACCAGGTTCCCATTACACGGTCAGTATAACCAGTACCAGGTTCTCATTACAAGGTCAGTATAACCAGTACCAGGTTCCCATTACAAGGTCCGTATAACCAGTACCAGGTTCCCATTACAAGGTCAGTATAACCACAACCAGGTTCCCATTACAAGGTCAGTATAACCAGTACCAGGTTCCCATTACAAGGTCAGTATAACCAGTACCAGGTTCCCATTACAAGGTCAGTATAACCAGTACCAGGTTCCCATTACAAGGTCCGTATAACCAGTACCAGGTTCCCATTACAAGGTCAGTATAACCACAACCAGGTTCCCATTACAAGGTCAGTATAACCAGTACCAGGTTCCCATTACAAGGTCAGTATAACCAGTACCAGGTTCCCATTACAAGGTCAGTATAACTAGTACCAGGTTCCCATTACAAGGTCAGTATAACCAGTACCCGGTTCCCTTTACACGGTCAGTATAACCAGTACCAGGTTCCCATTACAAGGTCAGTATAATCACTACCCGGTTCCCATTACAAGGTCCGTATAACCAGTACCAGGTTCCCATTACAAGGTTAGTATAACCAGTACCAGGTTCCCATTACACGGTCAGTATAACCACTACCAGGTTCCCATTACACGGTCAGTATAACCACTACCAGGTTCCCATTACAAGGTCAGTATAACCAGTACCAGGTTCCCATTACAAGGATCGTATAAATAGTACCAGGATCCCATGGCAAGGTCAGTATAACCAGTACCAGGTTCCCATTACAAGGTCAGTATAACCAGTACCAGGTTCCCATTACAAGGTCAGTATAACCAGTACCAGGTTCCCATTACAAGGTCAGTATAACCAGTACCAGGTTCCCATTACAAGGTCAGTATAACCACTACCAGGTTCCCATTACAAGGTCTGTATAACCAGTACCAGGCTCCCATTACAAGGTCAGTATAACCAGTACCAGGTTCCCATTACAAGGTCAGTATAACCAGTACCAGGTTCCCATTACAAGGACCGTATAACCAGTACCAGGTTCCCATGGCAAGGTCAGTATAACCAGTACCAGGTTCCCATTACAAGGTCAGTATAACCAGTACCAGGTTCCCATTACAAGGTCAGTATAACCAGTACCAGGTTCCCATTACAAGGTCAGTATAACCACTACCAGGTTCCCATTACAAGGTCTGTATAACCAGTACCAGGCTCCCATTACAAGGTCAGTATAACCAGTACCAGGTTCCCATTACAAGGTCAGTATAACCAGTACCAGGCTCCCATTACAAGGTCAGTATAACCAGTACCAGGCTCCCATTACAAGGTCAGTATAACCAGTACCAGGTTCCCATTACACGGTCAGTATAACCAGTACCAGGTTCCCATTACAAGGTCAGTATAACCAGTACCAGGTTCCCACTACAAGGTCCGTATAACCAGTACCAGGTTCCCATTACAAGGTCAGTATAACCAGTACCAGGTTCCCATTACAAGGTCAGTATAACCAGTCCCAGGTTCCCATTACAAGGTCAGTATAACCAGTACCAGGTTCCCATTACAAGGTCTGTATAACCAGTACCAGGTTCCCATTACAAGGTCAGTATAACCACAACCAGGTTCCCATTACAAGGTCAGTATAACCAGTACCAGGTTCCCATTACAAGGTCAGTATAACCAGTACCAGGTTCCCATTACAAGGTCAGTATAACCAGTACCAGGTTCCCATTACAAGGTCAGTATAACCAGTACCAGGTTCCCATTACAAGGTCAGTATAACTAGTACCAGGTTCCCATTACAAGGTCAGTATAACCACAACCAGGTTCCCATTACAAGGTCAGTATAACCAGTACCAGGTTCCCATTACAAGGTCAGTATAACCAGTACCAGGTTCCCATTACAAGGTCAGTATAACCAGTACCAGGTTCCAATTACAAGGTCAGTATAACCAGTACCCGGTTCCCATTACAAGGTCCGTATAACCAGTACCAGGTTCCCATTACAAGGTTAGTATAACCAGTACCAGGTTCCCATTACACGGTCAGTATACCAACTACCAGGTTCCCATTACAAGGTCCGTATAACCACTACCATGTTCCCATTACAAGGTCCGTATAACCACTACCAGGTTCCCATTACACGGTCAGTATAACCACTACCAGGTTCCCATTACAAGGTCAGTATAACCAGTACCAGGTTCCAATTACAAGGACCGTATAACCAGTACCAGGTTCCCATGGCAAGGTCAGTATAACCAGTACCAGGTTCCCATTACAAGGTCAGTATAACCAGTACCAGGTTCCCATTACAAGGTCAGTATAACCAGTACCAGGTTCCCATTACAAGGTCAGTATAATCACTACCCGGTTCCCATTACAAGGTCCGTATAACCAGTACCAGGTTCCCATTACAAGGTCAGAATAACCAGTACCAGGTTCCCATTACAAGGTCAGTATAACCAGTACCAGGTTCCCATTACAAGGTTCGTATAACCAGTACCAGGTTCCCATTACAAGGTCCGTATAACCAGTACCAGGTTCCCATTACAAGGTCAGTATAACCAGTACCAGGTTCCCATTACAAGGTCAGTATAACAAGTACCAGGTTCCCATTACAAGGTCAGTATAACCAGTACCCGGTTCCCATTACAAGGTTCGTATAACCAGTACCAGGTTCCCATTACAAGGTCAGTATAACCACTACCAGGTTCCCATTACAAGGTCCGTATAACCAGTACCAGGTTCCCATTACAAGGTCCGTATAACCAGTACCAGGTTCCCATTACAAGGTCAGTATAACCAGTACCAGGTTCCCATTACAAGGTCAGTATAACCAGTACCGTGTTCCCATTACAAGGTCAGTATAACCAGTACCAGGTTCCCATTACAAGGTCCGTATAACCAGTAACAGGTTCCCATTACACGGTCAGTATAACCAGTACCAGGTTCCCATTACAAGGTCAGTATAACCAGTACCCGGTTCCCATTACACGGTCAGTATAACCAGTACCAGGTTCCCATTACAAGGTCAGTATAACCAGTACCCGGTTCTGATTACAAGGTCCGTATAACCAGTACCAGGTTCCCATTATAAGGTCCGTATAATCAGTACCAGGTTCCCATTACAAGGTCAGTATAACCAGTACCCGGTTCCCATTACAAGGTCAGTATAACCAGTACCAGATTCCCATTACAAGGTCAGTATAACCAGTACCAGGTTCCCATTACAAGGTCAGTATAGCCAGTACCCGGTTCCCATTACAAGGTCAGTATAGCCAGTACCCGGTTCCCATTACAAGGTCAGTATAGCCAGTACCCGGTTCCCATTACAAGGTCAGTATAACCAGTACCAGATTCCCATTACAAGGTCAGTATAGCCAGTACCAGGTTCCCATTACAAGGTCAGTATAACCAGTACCAGGTTCCCATTACAAGGTCAGTATAACCAGTACCAGGTTCCCATTACAAGGTCCGTATAACCACTACCAGGTTCCCATTACAAGGTCAGTATAACCAGTACCAGGTTCCCATTACAAGGTCCGTATAACCACTACCAGGTTCCCATTACAAGGTCCGTATAACTAGTACCAGGTTCCCATTACAAGGTCAGTATAACCAGTACCAGGTTCCCATTACACGGTCAGTATAACCAGTACCAGGTTCCCATTACAAGGACCGTATAACCAGTACCAGGTTCCCATTACAAGGTCAGTATAACCAGTACCAGGTTCCCATTACACGGTCAGTATAACCAGTACCAGGTTCCCATTACACGGTCAGTATAACCAGTACCAGGTTCCCATTACAAGGACCGTATAACCAGTACCGGGTTCCCATTACACGGTCAGTATAACCAGTACCAGGTTCCCATTACAAGGTCAGTATAACCAGTACCAGGTTCCCATTATACGGTCAGTATAACCAGTACCAGGTTCCCATTACAAGGTCAGTATAACCAGTACCAGGTTCCCATTATACGGTCAGTATAACCACTACCAGGTTCCCATTACAAGGTCAGTATAACCAGTACCAGGTTCCCATTACAAGGTCCGTATAACCAGTACCAGGTTCCCATTACACGGTCAGTATAACCAGTACCAGGTTCCCATTACAAGGTCAGTATAACCAGTACCAGGTTCCCATTACAAGGTCAGTATAACCAGTACCGTGTTCCCATTACAAGGTCAGTATAACCAGTACCAGGTTCCCATTACAAGGTCCGTATAACCAGTAACAGGTTCCCATTACACGGTCAGTATAACCAGTACCAGGTTCCCATTACAAGGTCAGTATAACCAGTACCCGGTTCCCATTACACGGTCAGTATAACCAGTACCAGGTTCCCATTACAAGGTCAGTATAACCAGTACCCGGTTCTGATTACAAGGTCCGTATAACCAGTACCAGGTTCCCATTATAAGGTCCGTATAATCAGTACCAGGTTCCCATTACAAGGTCAGTATAACCAGTACCCGGTTCCCATTACAAGGTCAGTATAACCAGTACCAGATTCCCATTACAAGGTCAGTATAACCAGTAACAGGTTCCCATTACAAGGTCAGTATAGCCAGTACCCGGTTCCCATTACAAGGTCAGTATAGCCAGTACCCGGTTCCCATTACAAAGTCAGTATAGCCAGTACCCGGTTCCCATTACAAGGTCAGAATAACCAGTACCAGATTCCCATTACAAGGTCAGTATAGCCAGTACCAGGTTCCCATTACAAGGTCAGTATAACCAGTACCAGGTTCCCATTACAAGGTCAGTATAACCAGTACCAGGTTCCCATTACAAGGTCCGTATAACCACTACCAGGTTCCCATTACAAGGTCAGTATAACCAGTACCAGGTTCCCATTACAAGGTCCGTATAACCACTACCAGGTTCCCATTACAAGGTCCGTATAACTAGTACCAGGTTCCCATTACAAGGTCAGTATAACCAGTACCAGGTTCCCATTACACGGTCAGTATAACCAGTACCAGGTTCCCATTACAAGGACCGTATAACCAGTACCAGGTTCCCATTACAAGGTCAGTATAACCAGTACCAGGTTCCCATTACACGGTCAGTATAACCAGTACCAGGTTCCCATTACACGGTCAGTATAACCAGTACCAGGTTCCCATTACAAGGACCGTATAACCAGTACCGGGTTCCCATTACACGGTCAGTATAACCAGTACCAGGTTCCCATTACAAGGTCAGTATAACCAGTACCAGGTTCCCATTATACGGTCAGTATAACCAGTACCAGGTTCCCATTACAAGGTCAGTATAACCAGTACCAGGTTCCCATTATACGGTCAGTATAACCACTACCAGGTTCCCATTACAAGGTCAGTATAACCAGTACCAGGTTCCCATTACAAGGTCCGTATAACCAGTACCAGGTTCCCATTACACGGTCAGTATAACCAGTACCAGGTTCCCATTACAAGGTCCGTATAACCAGTACCAGGTTCCCATTACACGGTCAGTATAACCAGTACCAGGTTCCCATTACACGGTCAGTTTAACCAGTACCAGGTTCCCATTACACGGTCAGTATAACCAGTACCAGGTTCCCATTACACGGTCAGTATAACCACTACCAGGTTCCCATTAAAAGGTCCGTATAACCAGTACCAGGTTCCCATTACAAGGTCCGTATAACCAGTACCAGGTTCCCATTACAAGGTCCGTATAACCAGTACCAGGTTCCCATTACACGGTCAGTATAACTACTACCAGGTTCCCATTACAAGGTCAGTATAACCACTACCAGGTTCCCATTACAAGGTCCGTATAACCAGTACCAGGTTCCCATTACACGGTCAGTATAACCAGTACCAGGTTCCCATTACAAGGTCCGTATAATCAGTACCAGGTTCCCATTACAAGGTCCGTATAATCAGTACCAGGTTCCCATTACAAGGTCAGTATAACCAGTACCAGGTTCCCATTACACGGTCAGTATAACCAGTACCAGGTTCCCATTACACGGTCAGTATAACCACTACCAGGTTCCCATTACAAGGTCAGTATAACCAGTACCAGGTTCCCATTACAAGGTCCGTATAACCAGTACCAGGTTCCCATTACACGGTCAGTATAACCAGTACCAGGTTCCCATTACAAGGTCCGTATAATCAGTACCAGGTTCCCATTACAAGGTCAGTATAACCAGTACCAGCTTCCCATTACAAGGTCAGTATAACCAGTACCAGGTTCCCATTACACGGTCAGTATAACCAGTACCAGGTTCCCATTACACGGTCAGTATGACCACTACCAGGTTCCCATTACAAGGTCCGTATAACCAGTACCAGGTTCCCATTACAAGGTCAGTATAACCAGTACCAGGTTCCCATTACACGGTCAGTATAACCACTACCAGGTTCCCATTACAAGGTCAGTATAACCAGTACCAGGTTCCCATTACAAGGTCCGTATAACCAGTACCAGGTTCCCATTACACGGTCAGTATAACCAGTACCAGGTTCCCATTACAAGGTCCGTATAACCAGTACCAGGTTCCCATTACACGGTCAGTATAACTAGTACCAGGTTCCCATTACAAGGTCCGTATAACCAGTACCAGGTTCCCATTACACGGTCCGTATAACCAGTACCAGGTTCCCATTACACGGTCAGTATAACCAGTACCCGGTTCCCATTACAAGGTCCGTATAACCAGTACCAGGTTCCCATTACAAGGTCAGTATAACCAGTACCAGGTTCCCATTACAAGGTCAGTATAACCAGTACCAGGTTCCCATTACAAGGTCAGTATAACCAGTACCAGGTTCCCATTACAAGGTCCGTATAACCAGTACCAGGCTCCCATTACAAGGTCAGTATAACCACTACCAGGTTCCCATTACAAGGTCCGTATAACCAGTACCAGGTTCCCATTACACGGTCAGTATAACCAGTACCAGGTTCCCATTACAAGGTCCGTATAATCAGTACCAGGTTCCCATTACAAGGTCCGTATAATCAGTACCAGGTTCCCATTACAAGGTCAGTATAACCAGTACCAGGTTCCCATTACACGGTCAGTATAACCAGTACCAGGTTCCCATTACACGGTCAGTATAACCACTACCAGGTTCCCATTACAAGGTCAGTATAACCAGTACCAGGTTCCCATTACAAGGTCCGTATAACCAGTACCAGGTTCCCATTACACGGTCAGTATAACCAGTACCAGGTTCCCATTACAAGGTCCGTATAATCAGTACCAGGTTCCCATTACAAGGTCAGTATAACCAGTACCAGCTTCCCATTACAAGGTCAGTATAACCAGTACCAGGTTCCCATTACACGGTCAGTATAACCAGTACCAGGTTCCCATTACACGGTCAGTATGACCACTACCAGGTTCCCATTACAAGGTCCGTATAACCAGTACCAGGTTCCCATTACAAGGTCAGTATAACCAGTACCAGGTTCCCATTACACGGTCAGTATAACCACTACCAGGTTCCCATTACAAGGTCAGTATAACCAGTACCAGGTTCCCATTACAAGGTCCGTATAACCAGTACCAGGTTCCCATTACACGGTCAGTATAACCAGTACCAGGTTCCCATTACAAGGTCCGTATAACCAGTACCAGGTTCCCATTACAAGGTCAGTATAACCAGTACCAGGCTCCCATTACAAGGTCCGTATAACCACTACCAGGTTCCCATTACAAGGTCAGTATAACCAGTACCAGGTTCCCATTACAAGGTCAGTATAACCACTACCAGGTTCCCATTACAAGGTCAGTATAACCAGTACCAGGTTCCCATTACACGGTCAGTATAACCAGTACCCGGTTCCCATTACAAGGACCGTATAACCAGTACCAGGTTCCCATTACAAGGTCAGTATAACCAGTACCAGGTTCCCATTACAAGGTCCGTATAACCAGTACCAGGTTCCCATTACAAGGTCCGTATAACCAGTACCAGGCTCCCATTACAAGGTCAGTATAACCACTACCAGGTTCCCATTACAAGGTCAGTATAACCAGTACCAGGTTCCCATTACAAGGTCCGTTTAACCAGTACCAGGTTCCCATTACACGGTCAGTATAACCAGTACCAGGTTCCCATTACAAGGTCCGTATAACCAGTACCAGGTTCCCATTACAAGGTCAGTATAACCAGTACCAGGTTCCCATTACAAGGTCAGTATAACCAGTACCAGGTTCCCATTACAAGGTCAGTATAACCAGTACCAGGTTCCCATTACAAGGTCAGTATAACCAGTACCCGGTTCCCATTACAAGGTCAGTATAACCAGTACCAGGTTCCAATTACAAGGTCAGTATAACCAGTACCCGGTTCCCATTACAAGGTCAGTATAACCACTACCAGGTTCCCATTACAAGGTCAGTATAACCAGTACCAGGCTCCCATTACAAGGTCAGTATAACCAGTACCAGGTTCCCATTACACGGTCAGTATAACCAGTACCAGGTTCCCATTACAAGGTCAGTATAACCACTACCAGGTTCCCATTACAAGGTCAGTATAACCAGTACCAGGTTCCCATTACAAAGTCAGTATAACCAGTACCAGATTCCCATTACAAGGTCAGTATAACCAGTACCAGGTTCCCATTACAAGGTCAGTATAACCAGTACCAGGTTCCCATTACAAGGTCAGTATAACCACTACCAGGTTCCCATTACAAGGTCAGTATAACCAGTACCAGGTTCCCATTACACGGTCAGTATAACCAGTACCAGGCTCCCATTACAAGGTCAGTATAACCAGTACGAGGTTCCCATTACACGGTCAGTATAACCAGTACCAGGTTCCCATTACAAGGTCAGTATAACCAGTACCAGGTTCCCATTACACGGTCAGTATAACCAGTACCAGGCTCCCATTACAAGGCCAGTATAACCAGTACCAGGTTCCCATTACAAGGTCAGTATAACCAGTACCAGGTTCCCATTATACGGTCAGTATAACCACTACCAGGTTCCCATTACAAGGTCAGTATAACCAGTACCAGGTTCCCATTACAAGGTCAGTATAACCAGTACCAGGCTCCCATTACACGGTCAGTATAACCAGTACCAGATTCCCATTACACGGTCAGTATAACCAGTACCAGATTCCCATTACAAGGTCAGTATAACCAGTACCAGGTTCCCATTACACGGTCAGTATAACCACTACCAGGTTCCCATTACAAGGTCCGTATAACCAGTACCAGGCTCCCATTACACGGTCCGTATAACCAGTACCAGGTTCCCATTACAAGGTCCGTATAACCAGTACCAGGTTCCCATTACACGGTCCGTATAACCAGTACCAGGTTCCCATTACAAGGTCCGTATAACCAGTACCAGGTTCCCATTACAAGGTCAGTATAACCAGTACCAGGTTCCCATTACAAGGTCAGTATAACCAGTACCAGGTTCCCATTACACGGTCAGTATAACCAGTACCAGGTTCCCATTACAAGGTCCGTATAACCAGTACCAGGTTCCCATTACAAGGTCCGTATAACCAGTACCCGGTTCCCATTACAAGGTCCGTATAACCAGTACCAGGTTCCCATTACAAGGTCAGTATAACCAGTACCAGGTTCCCATTACACGGTCAGTATAACCAGTACCAGGTTCCCATTACAAGGTCAGTATAACCAGTACCAGGTTCCCATTACAAGGTCAGTATAACCAGTACCAGGTTCCCATTACAAGGTCAGTATAACCAGTACCAGGTTTCATTACACGGTCAGTATAACCAGTACCAGGTTCCCATTACAAGGTCAGTATAACCAGTACCAGGTTCCCATTACAAGGTCAGTATAACCAGTACCAGGTTCCCATTACAAGGTCCGTATAACCAGTACCAGGTTCCCATTACAAGGTCCGTATAACAACTACCAGGTTCCCATTACACGGTCAGTATAACCAGTACCAGGTTCCCATTACAAGGCCAGTATAACCAGTACCAGGTTCCCATTACACGGTCCGTATAACCAGTACCAGGTTCCCATTACACGGTCAGTATAACCAGTACCAGGTTCCCATTACAAGGTCCGTATAACCAGTACCAGGTTCCCATTACAAGGTCAGTATAACCAGTACCAGGTTCCCATTACAAGGTCCGTATAACCAGTACCAGGTTCCCATTACAAGGTCAGTATAACCAGTTCCAGGTTCCCATTACAAGGTCCGTATAACCAGTACCAGGTTCCCATTACAAGGTCCGTATAACCAGTACCAGGTTCCCATTACAAGGTCAGTATAACCAGTACCAGGTTCCCATTACAAGGTCCGTATAACCAGTACCAGGTTCCCATTACACGGTCAGTATAACCAGTACCAGGTTCCCATTACAAGGTCCGTATAACCAGTACCAGGTTCCCATTACAAGGTCAGTATAACCAGTACCAGGTTCCCATTACAAGGTCCGTATAACCAGTACCAGGCTCCCATTACAAGGTCAGTATAACCATCTTCACGCTAATTAAACTCAAAACATTGCAATAGATGCCAGTGAATGGGTTTGTAAGCTCCCACACCCCTCATTACCGCTTTGTCCTCACTTGTATCGGTTTAGGTTTTTATACCGCGCTGCGGATTATGTTGGCGCCCCACAAATAAATGAGAATAGGTTTGCAGACCGTGCACCTTTTTGTCGACCACTCCAGCAAAGCGCGGTCACATGACTGTGGCAGCTCTTAACCCGGAGTCCTCTTCCATTTCCCATCACTGCAGATTGCGCCCTGAAGTCCATGGGAACACAAACCGTGATCTAAAGCTGAAACAAATAGGACTCATATAGACCCCGAGTCCTCTGTACTGCCCTTTGGACGAATAGTTCATTTGAAAGCTCCTTGTATTGTCCCCGAATATATTTGTATATAGTTATCATATCCCCTCTTAGACGCCTCTTTTCTAATGTAAATAAATCTAATTTAGCTAGCCTCTCCTCATAAATTAGATTATCCATCCCCTTTATAAATTTGGTGGCTCTTCTCTGCACTCTCTCTAGTTCCATAATGTCTTTTCTAAGAAGTGGTGCCCAAAAGTGTACTCCAAATTCAAGGTATGGTCTTAATTATGCCCCTTTACAAAGCATAATTATGTTTACTTCCCTTCCCGTTTGATGCAAGATCTTGTTTGCCTTTGCAGCTACTGCATGACATTGGGCACTATTGCTAAGCCTGCTGTCTACAAGCACTCCTAAATCCTGCTCCATCAAGGATTCCCCGTAATTTATCCCCATTTAATTTGTAATTCGCCTTTTTATTCTTGCATCCCAAATGCATAACCTTACATTGATCTGTATTAAACCTCATCTGCCATTTACCTGCCCACGTTTCCAGTCTCTCCAAGTCCTTCTGAAGAGAAATTACATCCTGCTCTGATTCTATTACCGAACACAATTTAGTATCATCAGCAAAGATGGAGACTTTGCTCTCGATCCCAACCTCAAGGTCATTAATAAACAAGTTTAAAAACAGGGTTCCCAGTACCGATCCCTGAGGTACTCCACTCACGACTTTAGCTTAACCAGGTAGATCCCAACATGTGCCTATCTCCGGCTCTAACTCAAACTCCTTGGTTATCGCCTGTGATGTTCCGCAAGGCTCTGTTCTGGGGCCCCTACTCTTCTCTGTGTTCATTAATGATCTTCCTGTATGACAAGCTGTAGCTTGTCAGGAAGCCTCAATACACATGTATGCGGATGACAATATTATATGCACACAGCCATAGCCTCTCTGACATTGGACATGTACTTCAATCTGATTATTTGAGTCTTGAAAATTGGATGTCCCAAAACAAATTTTTTTTAAACACAGACAAGACTGTAACAATGGTATTTGGGACCAAGGCTACATTTTTAAAGCTTCAAATGAATGAGCTCCAGATCAGAACCGGCGCTAATACCGCCCTATCCCGTTACTCGTTTTAAATACTTGAGCATATGGTTTGACTCCCATTTAACATTTATTCGGGATGCACATTGATACCCTGACATCCAAATCCAATGACAAACTAGGGGTACTTTACAGAAACAAATCCTCCCTATGTCTGCTGGTCAGAAAGTGTATCGCACAGCAGATGCTAATGCCAATTATTGACTATGTGGACACCCTGAACCCACCTCAGCAAACGTGTACCCCGAAGAATCTAAATGTTATTGTAATTTCATAGCGACAACCATGGAGGGGTTAGGAGCGCAGCTCCATTTCAACCTTTGGGTAAAACCATGTGTCGTGCAAGAACAATGTGAATATAAATCATACAACTCGCTGCCCCCGAAACGTTACAAAGACGTCACACGGGGGAAAAACGTACAAAAAAAAAAAGTTTATTTTGATTTTTAACATTTTTCCAAAGTCTGAAAAACACCGTTTACACTCACTGCTAGAGAGAAATATAACACGGAGAGAAGAGTCAAGGAGGGCAAAAAAAGATACTGAAACTTGTCCCCACTGCGAAGACTTCAGAAACCGCGGCGAGAAACGATGGCAGACAGCGGCGAAACGCAAACAAAGTACGCTTTCCAAAAAAACAACAAAAAACCCCAGTTTGGTGGGAGGCAAGCCGCGCAGAAAACCGCAGGCGTGAAAAGGAAGCTGCGGCCAGGACGGCCCAAGTGGAAATTGAGGTGAGGGGGTCGCGATAAGCCTCACGTGTGCGGGACAGCCACCCGAGGGCAGCTGGGGGCGCAGAGGCGCACTTTAACCCTTTCATTGTCAGTGCTGCGAGTCCATGCCGGATTGACATCCTCTCTCCGTCGCCCCCCTCCCCCAGCCTGGAAAAGTTTTGATATTTCCTCATTTCACCTCAGCCATAAAGTGCTCACTGAGGCACCAAACTTTCAGCCGTGTCCGGTATTGAGGGGAAGAAATAATAATAATAATAATAATAGTAGTAAAACCATGACGGATTGGTCCATTTAACCTTTACACTGCTGGGCAGTCTCACTAATGCAGAGCGATGTGTTGCAGACTTCCTCTGGCAGCAAAGGAAGAGAACCCTGAATCTGGGAGAGGAATGAGACGTAGAAAGAGGGATGAGGGGGAAGGGGAAATGGGGGGAAGGGGATGCGGGTATCACTTCCTCCTCTTTTTGGAGGGGGTGTGACTGCGGCTGATGATCTTCCTCTTCTTTCCTCGACTTTTGTCCTCCTCTTCCTCGTATTGGCTCTCGCGGTCAGCTGAGGGGAGGAGACGCGGCCGTTAGCGGGTTGAGAAGTGCACAGTACGCTTGCATTGAGCTTTGAAATGGAATAACACAGCTGTGTACAGATGTAGCAGGCGTGATCACTGCCGGTAACCCAATAACACGGGCGGGACAGCGGCAGCACTGACGTGTGCGCGTAAAGGAGGGCCAGGTGACACGGGCAGGACAGCGGCAGCCCAGAGAGGCCGTGCTACATAACTGGGTGCTAGCCAGAGAGGCCGTGCAACATAACTGGGTGCCACCCTGAGAGGCCGTGCTACATAACTGGGTGCCAGCCTGAGAGGCCGTGCTACATAACTGGGTGCCAGCCAGAGAGGCCGTGCTACATAACTGGGTGCCACCCTGAGAGGCCGTGCTACATAACCGGGTGCCAGCCAGAGAGGCCGTGCTACATAACTGGGTGCCAGCCTGAGAGGCCGTGCTACATAACTGGGTGCCAGCCTGAGAGGCCGTGCTACATAACTGGGTGCCAGCCTGAGAGGCCGTGCTACATAACTGGGTGCCAGCCTGAGAGGCCGTGCTACATAACTGGGTGCCAGCCTGAGAGGCCGTGCTACATAACTGGGTGCCAGCCTGAGAGGCCGTGCTACATAACTGGGTGCCAGCCTGAGAGGCCGTGCTACATAACTGGGTGCCAGCCAGAGAGGCCGTGCTACATAACTGGGTGCCACCCTGAGAGGCCATGCTACATAACTGGGTGCCAGCCTGAGAGGCCGTGCTACATAACTGGGTGCCAGCCTGAGAGGCCGTGCTACATAACCAGAGGCCGTGCTACATAACTGGGTGCCAGCCTGAGAGGCCGTGCTACATAACTGGGTGCCAGCCTGAGAGGCCGTGCTACATAACTGGGTGCCACCCTGAGAGGCCGTGCTACATAACTGGGTGCCAGCCTGAGAGGCCGTGCTACATAACTGGGTGCCAGCCTGAGAGGCCGTGCTACATAACTGGGTGCCAGCCTGAGAGGCCGTGCTACATAACCAGAGGCCGTGCTACATAACTGGGTGCCAGCCTGAGAGGCCGTGCTACATAACTGGGTGCCAGCCTGAGAGGCCGTGCTACATAACTGGGTGCCAGCCTGAGAGGCCGTGCTACATAACTGGGTGCCAGCCTGAGAGGCCGTGCTACATAACTGGGTGCCAGCCTGAGAGGCCGTGCTACATAACTGGGTGCCAGCCTGAGAGGCCGTGCTACATAACTGGGTGCCAGCCTGAGAGGCCGTGCTACATAACTGGGTGCCAGCCTGAGAGGCCGTGCTACATAACTGGGTGCCACCCTGAGAGGCCATGCTACATAACTGGGTGCCAGCCTGAGAGGCCGTGCTACATAACTGGGTGCCAGCCTGAGAGGCCGTGCTACATAACCAGAGGCCGTGCTACATAACTGGGTGCCAGCCTGAGAGGCCGTGCTACATAACTGGGTGCCAGCCTGAGAGGCCGTGCTACATAACTGGGTGCCACCCTGAGAGGCCGTGCTACATAACTGGGTGCCAGCCTGAGAGGCCGTGCTACATAACTGGGTGCCAGCCTGAGAGGCCGTGCTACATAACTGGGTGCCACCCTGAGAGGCCGTGCTACATAACTGGGTGCCAGCCTGAGAGGCCGTGCTACATAACTGGGTGCCAGCCTGAGAGGCCGTGCTACATAACTGGGTGCCAGCCTGAGAGGCCGTGCTACATAACTGGGTGCCAGCCTGAGAGGCCGGGCTACATAACTAGCAGCGATATGTTGAGACATTAACTCTGCATGAGCCAAAAGGTCCCAGAGAAGAGGACTTCTGCACTAATACTGCAGTAACGGTGTATTCATTCCCAGGTGGGGTCCCGATCGGAGGGGGAGATTATTCCTATTGTAGGACACATTGGTTTTAATGCTAATATTTATTGCCATGTTGGCAGCTGTTACAAGCTCACATCACTAGGTCATTAATACGCTGGATGTGGCTTCTGAACATTAAGCGTCGAGCAATCCAGTCAATCATTAACACACACACGGACCCGAGCGCAGTTATCCCGCGTCGCTCACACATGGACCCGAGCGCAGTTATCCCGCGTCGCTCACACATGGACCCGAGCACAGTTATCCCGCGTCACACACGGACCCGAGCGCAGTTATCCCGCGTCACACACACACGGACCCGAGCGCAGTTATCCCGCGTCGCTCACACATGGACCCGAGCGCAGTTATCCCGCGTCGCTCACACATGGACCCGAGCACAGTTATCCCGCGTCACACACGGACCCGAGCGCAGTTATCCCGCGTCACACACACACGGACCCGAGCGCAGTTATCCCGCGTCGCTCACACATGGACCCGAGCGCAGTTATCCCGCGTCGCTCACACATGGACCCGAGCACAGTTATCCCGCGTCACACACGGACCCGAGCGCAGTTATCCCGCGTCACACACACACGGACCCGAGCGCAGTTATCCCGCGTCGCTCACACATGGACCCGAGCGCAGTTATCCCGCGTCGCTCACACGGACCCGAGCGCAGTTATCCCGCGTCACACACGGACCCGAGCGCAGTTATCCCGCGTCACACACACACGGACCCGAGCGCAGTTATCCCGCGTCACACACGGACCCGAGCGCAGTTATCCCGCGTCACACACACACGGACCCGAGCGCAGTTATCCCGCGTCACACATGGACCCGAGCGCAGTTATCCCGCGTCACACATGGACCCGAGCGCAGTTATCCCGCGTCACACACATGGACCCAAACGCAGTTATCCCGCGTCACACACATGGACCCGAGCGCAGTTATCCCGCGTCACTCACACACGGACCCGAGCGCAGTTATCCCGCGTCGCTCACACATGGACCCGAGCGCAGTTATCCCGCGTCACACACGGACCCGAGCGCAGTTATCCCGCGTCACACACATGGACCCGAGCGCAGTTATCCCGCGTCACACACACGGACCCGAGCGCAGTTATCCCGCGTCTCACACATGGACCCGAGCGCAGTTATCCCGCGTCGCTCACACATGGACCCGAGCGCAGTTATCCCGCGTCGCTCACACATGGACCCGAGCGCAGTTATCCCGCATCACACACACACGGACCCGAGCGCAGTTATCCCGCGTCACTCACACACGGACCCGAGCGCAGTTATCCCGCGTCACACACATGGACCCGAGCGCAGTTATCCCGCGTCTCACACACATGGACCCGAGCGCAGTTATCCCGCGTCACACACATGGACCCGAGCGCAGTTATCCCGCGTCACACACATGGACCCGAGCGCAGTTATCCCGCGTCACACACATGGACCCGAGCGCAGTTATCCCGCGTCACACACATGGACCCGAGCGCAGTTTTCCCGCGTCTCACACACATGGACCCGAGCGCAGTTATCCCGCGTCACACACATGGACCCGAGCGCAGTTATCCCGCGTCACACACATGGACCCGAGCGCAGTTATCCCGCGTCACACATGGACCCGAGCGCAGTTATCCCGCGTCGCTCACACATGGACCCGAGCGCAGTTATCCCGCGTCGCTCACACACACGGACCCGAGCGCAGTTATCCCGCGTCACACACACACGGACCCGAGCGCAGTTATCCCGCGTCACACACATGGACCCGAGCGCAGTTATCCCGCGTCACACACATGGACCCGAGCGCAGTTATCCCGCGTCTCACACACATGGACCCGAGCGCAGTTATCCCGCGTCACACACATGGACCCGAGCGCAGTTATCCCGCGTCACACACATGGACCCGAGCGCAGTTATCCCGCGTCACACACATGGACCCGAGCGCAGTTTTCCCGCGTCTCACACACATGGACCCGAGCGCAGTTATACCGCGTCGCTCACACATGGACCCGAGCGCAGTTATCCCGCGTCACACACATGGACCCGAGCGCAGTTATCCCGCGTCGCTCACACAGGGACCCGAGCGCAGTTATCCCGCGTCACACACACAGGGACCCGAGCGCAGTTATCCCGCGTCACACACACATGGACCCGAGCGCAGTTATCCCGCGTCTCACACACATGGACCCGAGCGCAGTTTTCCCGCGTCTCACACACATGGACCCGAGCGCAGTTATCCCGCGTCACACACATGGACCCGAGCGCAGTTATCCCGCGTCACACACATGGACCCGAGCGCAGTTATCCCGCGTCTCACACACATGGACCCGAGCGCAGTTTTCCCGCATCTCACACACATGGACCCGAGCGCAGTTTTCCCGCGTCTCACACACATGGACCCGAGCGCAGTTATCCCGCGTCACACACACATGGACCCGAGCGCAGTTATCCCGCGTCGCTCGCACATGGACCCGAGCGCAGTTATCCCGCGTCACACACACACGGACCCGAGCGCAGTTATCCCGCGTCGCTCACACACACGGACCCGAGCGCAGTTATCCCGCGTCACACACATGGACCCGAGCGCAGTTATCCCGCGTCACACACGGACCCGAGCGCAGTTATCCCGCGTCACACACATGGACCCGAGCGCAGTTATCCCGCGTCACACATGGACCCGAGCGCAGTTATCCCGCGTCGCTCACACATGGACCCGAGCGCAGTTATCCCGCGTCACTCACACACACGGACCCGAGCGCAGTTATCCCGCGTCGCTCACACACGGACCCGAGCGCAGTTATCCCGCGTCGCTCACACATGGACCCGAGCGCAGTTATCCCGCGTCGCTCACACACGGACCCGAGCGCAGTTATCCCGCGTCGCTCACACATGGACCCGAGCGCAGTTATCCCGCGTCACACACACATGGACCCGAGCGCAGTTATCCCGCGTCACACACACATGGACCCGAGCGCAGTTATCCCGCGTCACACACACGGACCCGAGCACAGTTATCCCGCGTCACACACACATGGACCCGAGCGCAGTTATCCCGCGTCACACACACATGGACCCGAGCGCAGTTATCCCGCGTCACACACACATGGACCCGAGCGCAGTTATCCCGCGTCACACACATGGACCCGAGCACAGTTATCCCGCGTCACACACACATGGACCCGAGCGCAGTTATCCCGCGTCGCTCACACATGGACCCGAGCGCAGTTATCCCGCGTCACACACACGGACCCGAGCGCAGTTATCCCGCGTCGCTCACACACGGACCCGAGCGCAGTTATCCCGCGTCTCACACACGGACCCGAGCGCAGTTATCCCGCGTCTCACACACGGACCCGAGCGCAGTTATCCCGCGTCACACACACACGGACCCGAGCGCAGTTATCCCGCGTCGCTCACACATGGACCCGAGCGCAGTTATCCCGCGTCGCTCACACATGGACCCGAGCGCAGTTATCCCGCGTCACACACACACGGACCCGAGCGCAGTTATCCCGCGTCGCTCACACATGGACCCGAGCGCAGTTATCCCGCGTCACACACACACGGACCCGAGCGCAGTTATCCCGCGTCACACATGGACCCGAGCGCAGTTATCCCGCGTCTCACACACACGGACCCGAGCGCAGTTATCCCGCGTCTCACACACACGGACCCGAGCGCAGTTATCCCGCGTCGCTCACACATGGACCCGAGCGCAGTTATCCCGCGTTACACACACATGGACCCGAGCGCAGTTATCCCGCGTCACACATGGACCCGAGCGCAGTTATCCCGCGTCGCTCACACACGGACCCGAGCGCAGTTATCCCGCGTCACACACACACGGACCCGAGCGCAGTTATCCCGCGTCACACACACGGACCCGAGCGCAGTTATCCCGCGTCTCACACACACGGACCCGAGCGCAGTTATCCCGCGTCGCTCACACACGGACCCGAGCGCAGTTATCCCGCGTCGCTCACACACGGACCCGAGCGCAGTTATCCCGCGTCACACACACATGGACCCGAGCGCAGTTATCCCGCGTCACACACATGGACCCGAGCGCAGTTATCCCGCGTCTCACACACATGGACCCGAGCGCAGTTATCCCGCGTCTCACACACATGGACCCGAGCGCAGTTATCCCGCGTCGCTCACACATGGACCCGAGCGCAGTTATCCCGCGTCACACACATGGACCCGAGCGCAGTTATCCTGCGTCGCTCATACATGGACCCGAGCGCAGTTATCCCGCGTCACACACACACGGACCCGAGCGCAGTTATCCCGCGTCACACACGGACCCGAGCGCAGTTATCCCGCGTCTCACACACACGGACCCGAGCGCAGTTATCCCGCGTCTCACACACACGGACCCGAGCGCAGTTATCCCGCGTCGCTCACACATGGACCCGAGCGCAGTTATCCCGCGTCACACATGGACCCGAGCGCAGTTATCCCGCGTCGCTCACACATGGACCCGAGCGCAGTTATCCTGCGTCGCTCACACACACGGACCCGAGCGCAGTTATCCCGCGTCACACACGGACCCGAGCGCAGTTATCCTGCGTCGCTCACACACACGGACCCGAGCGCAGTTATCCCGCGTCTCACACACACGGACCCGAGCAGTTTTCCCGTGTCGCTCACACACGGACCCGAACGCAGTTATCCCGCGTCACACACACACGGACCCGAGCGCAGTTATCCCGCGTCGCTCACACGGACCCGAGCGCAGTTATCCCGCGTCACACACACACGGACCCGAGCGCAGTTATCCCGCGTCACACACACACGGACCCGAGCGCAGTTATCCCGCGTCGCTCACACGGACCCGAGCGCAGTTATCCCGCGTCGCTCACATGGACCCGAGCGCAGTTATCCCGCGTCGCTCACACATGGACCCGAGCGCAGTTATCCTGCGTCGCTCACACACACGGACCCGAGCGCAGTTATCCCACGTCTCACACACACATGGACCCGAGCGCAGTTATCCCGCGTCACACACATGGACCCGAGCGCAGTTTTCCCGCGTCGCTCACACATGGACCCGAGCACAGTTTTCCCCCGTCGCTCACCTTTTCTGGCTTCCTCCTCCAGTTGATCCCAGTCCTTCCCACTCTCCTCGTCAGTGCCCAGAGAATCTCCACTGTAGGCCACTAATGGACGGATACATTCAGTGTCACAACCTTGCCCACCATACATAAGCCCCCCCTCCCATCCCACCAATTACAAGACCCCCAGTAAAGCGGCACTCTGCTATACCAGAATCCTCGCTCTCGTCAGAGTAATCCTCATCGCTGTCCTCCTCCTCCTCATACTCGTCCTCCGATGGGTTAAACGTCTCGTCTTCTACCTCAGACTCCGAGGCGGCTGCCTCCGCGTCGCTGCCCTGTGTGCGAGGGGAGACCGGTCAGACAGGCCAGGCTTTCCCGGGGCCAGGGTCGTTGCTTACATTACTTCTGCTGATTCAGGTTGTCTGACACCCTTAACAAACAGATACCCAGCAAGCTCTCAGAAACCCCCCAAAATGACTGACACCCTACCAGACGGGCGCTGCATTCCTTTTAACCCCATCCTCACTGGGTATAAAAGTGTACACTCTCACCACAGTCTCACTATTTTCAACAAGGTTCCAGAGGTCCAAAAAGGGAACAATTTAATACACACTTTCCTCACCATTTGCAAAGATTGCAGCGAGTAATTGTTCATCACACACACACACACACACACACACACACACGCACGCACGCACGCGCACACGCACGCGCACGTACACACACACGCTACGCAAGGGACATTGAGCGCGCAATGCAGGGGACGCTAGGGGCACAACAGACAGTCCAGTTCTACAGCTAAAAGTGCCATCTCCCAGTCACCTCTCCTTCCGGCTCCAGGAAGGACCAGCCGCCCTGCTCGAAGAATCCCTCGGGGTCATCCACGATAGTCTTCATAATTTTGGTCCAGTTGAGGGACTGCACCCCCTCGGTGTACTTCAGGTCACAGGAGCTGAGGGGGCAGAGAGGAGTGAGGACCCTGTATCGCCTCTTACTCAGGGAGAACAAGGGGCTAAGACTGGTCAGTCAGCACAAGCCAAACCTGGACATTTAAATGAGTATTTTCCAAGGACACACAAACATGCCATGTTAGGAACGCTGCGTTACTGCGTATATTTCCATGTATCTCAGGCACTAACCTTCCTCCAACTAGTACCGTTTCCCCCTTAAGCGGCCAGAAATGGAGTCAGCCCCATGGTTCTGCCACTCTCCTCACAACCCAACGCAGGCCACATTTTGGGATAACCGATACCAGTCGCACACGAAGGTTATATTAAAGTGCAAAGAAAGAAGAGTGTTAATTAAAACACTTTCATTCAGCAACATTCTAATAATAAAGTTCCCCATTATTATTATTATTAGAATTTGTCTGAATTAATGGGTTTGAATGAATCCCACTTGCATAACACAAGTTAGGAGCTTCCCACTCCATACTCTGATCACTCGCTGACGTTCCCTGTGCCGCGGGGGTAAATCCCCAGCCATATCTCATTTTATTATCGATCTTGGTGCATGCAAATTGGGATCTTTTTTCCCCTCCTATCTTCTAAGGGGGGATCCCTCTTCTTTCTATGCATTACCCATGTGCACCAAGATCAAATTCCTACACAAGGTGAGCGGGCGGTCTTGCTCGTCTCTAAGGCTGCGTCCATACAGGGGCAGACCGCGCGGTGAGCGGTCAGACTGCCTAAAGGCAGTGATCGCGTCTACACAGCGTGCGGGAGGGGGCGCGCGATGCGCGTGAAATCAAGCAAAACTGATTTCTCGGGCGGTCACGTGAGCAGTTCGCACAATGAGGGCGAACCAGCTGTGACGTCACTGGCCCGCCCATAGACACGACCCCGGACGGCACGCGTACTAAGGCCAGGGAAAGCACCCGCTTTCCCTCAGCCTCCGCGCGGCTGCAGGGTGTATGGACGCAGCCTGACCTTCACGTGTGCCTGGTGATGTGGTCATGGATCAGGACATGAGCCCACACGGTTTAAGACCTTCGAATTCTTAGACCTGCCACTGCTCTTCCGGGCCTTTTCTACGAGACCTTGATAAAGTGCTCGTGCACGAAACGCGCAGGGGCCTTCACCCGTCCGTTACCCACTTTTGAACTGCACAATAAATATCTTTTTTGGAGTTGCCCTGAATTACCTTATTTTGTTCTTCACCATTTTTGCTGTGCTCGATTTTACCTACTACCTCCTGGCTTTCCTACAAGACCTTCCCCCAGGCGGAGGTCTCTGCCTTCCTACATGCAGCACCTTTATAACCCATGCAAGTGTGTGTGATCGGAAAGTGACAAACATGCGGGTGTGCGCTCACAGCCGTGCTCTCTGTGTGCACCAGCGAAACCCTCCCTCCCACGCGACAGGCTCACTTCAGCCATTCCTTGATGGGGTCCAGCGACGCCACGGGGATAGCGTTGATCATGGTGACCTTCTTGCTGTATTCCTTGTACACGATGACCATGTCGAAGTTCTTCAGGTGGAACTGCACCCTCTCAAAGTGCACGAGCTCCACCTCGTCCAGCGTGACCACGAAGGGAGGCTGAGGGGATACAGGACACTGCTATAATGACCACGCCGTGGCTCAACTCTACACATGGTCCCACTAGCTGCAAACCTCACATCCTAACGATCATGTGTCCGATGTTTAATCTCCTGGACTTCCCCCAGAAAGAGCTGCAGCTGGGTCTGGGTCTGCCCTGTGTTTGGTCAGTATCCGTTTGTAGTCGTACTATTGTATCTAAAAGCTGCGCCTTCCCCTTTCCTCAAATATGGGAGCAAACCAGAAAGGAAACACAATGCGCACACTTGCAGGTGTGCGCAGCAACGTCGTCACACAAACCGTTCAGGGAACATGTCGCTTCCCAGGGAAATATTCTATCGGTACACCTTCACTGCTCCGCTGCTGAGTGTGCAGGGGGGGACGGGGGGACAGTCATTGCAAGTCTTTGTGTGGCTCCTCCGCTGCTGAGTGTGCAGGGGGTGGAGGGACAGTCATTACAAGTCATTGTGTAGCTCCTCCGCTGCCGAGTGTGCAGGGGGGTTGGAGGGGGTGGGACAGTCATTGCAAGTCATTGTGTAGCTCCTCCGCTGCCGAGTGTGCAGGGGGGTTGGGGGGGGGGACAGTCATTGCAAGTCATTGTGTAGCTCCTCCGCTGCCGAGTGTGTGTGCAGAGGGTTGAGGGGCAGTCATTACAAGTCTTTGTGTAGCTCCTCCGCTGCCGAGTGTGCAGGGGGAATGGGGGGACAGTCATTGCAAGTCATTGTGTAGCTCCTCCGCTGCCGAGTGTGTGTGCAGAAGGTTGAGGGGCAGTCATTACAAGTCTTTGTGTAGCTCCTCCGCTGCCGAGTGTGCAAGGGGGGGGGGGGGTGTAGGACAGTCATTGCAAGTCTTTGCATAGTTCCTGCACTGCTGAGTGTGCAGTGTCAGCGGGCGCTCACACTCACCCATTCTGTGGTGTTCACCAGGGCACTGCTAGTGGGCTGCAGGAGGCAGGTGCTTCTGTAGGGAGCGCCATTGAACCTGAAAGGTGGAGCAGAAGACAAGCTCAGAGAGGGCAGGGAGCGGACATGAGGAGGAGTAACGCTCTGCAGGTATATCCGCCATGCGATCCAGGGTCAGAAGACAAGCTCAGAGAGGGCAGGGAGCTGACATGAGAAGGAGTAACGCTCTGCAGGTATATCCGCCATGCGATCCAGGGTCAGAAGACAAGCTCAGAGAGGGCAGGGAGCTGACATGAGAAGGAGTAACGCTCTGCAGGTATATCCGCCATGCGATCCAGGGTCAGAAGATAATGAAGAAGTCACAGAAAAGGACAGACTCATCCCTCTTTATCGCTGCACATCCTGTGCCACTGCGTGCCCGCCACTGGGGTAACACCAACACAGTGTAGGGGGAGGGGACACTCACAGGGCTTATTACCCCAGGTCTCTGCAGGGGGAGGGGACAAGCACAGGACTTATTACCCCAGGTCCCTGAAGGGGGAGGGGACACGCACAGGACTTATTACCCCAGGTCCCTGAAGGGGGAGGGACACGCACAGGACTTATTACCCCAGGTCCCTGAAGGGGGAGGGACAAGCACAGGACTTATTACCTCAGGTCCCTGAAGGGGGAGGGGACACACACAGGACTTTTTACCCCAGGTCCCTGAAGGGGGAGGGGACACACACAGGACTTATTACCCCAGGTCCCTGAAGGGAATCTCGAACTCCAGGTCGTCCTTAGTCAGGGATTCCACCTTCTCGATGAAGTTCTTGAAAGCCGTTTTCAGCTTGTGCCTCATTTCTCTCTCCATCTGTAACCAGAGCAGGCCGCAGTGAGAAACACACACACACACACACACACACACACACACAGACACACACAGACACACACACACACAGACACACACACACACACACAGACACACACACACAGACACACACACACACGTATGTAAATAGAAAAAACCTTCACTTCCAGATGAAACATATAATGAACCATAATAGAAAGAGGGCTCCTATTAACTCTTTTTGTGCTGGTGAGTATTATAGAGCACTAGCTGAGAGCCCCGGCGTTGCCCGGGATGTTTGTGGTGTGGGTGTAGCATTTGGGTGGGGAGTGGTCCACGCGGCCCATGTGCGGTGGTAGTGCTGCTGTGGCTGTACTGATGGTGATTGTATTGGTGTGCTGATTTGGGAGGGTTTGGTGCTGATGTGGGGGTGCGGATGTGGGTGTGCCGATGGGGGAGGTGCAAAGGTGCCGATGTGTGGGTGCTGATGGTGTTGATGGGGGCTGGGAATGGTGGGGAGGCGAGAATGCCAGTGTGCTGGGGGGGCATACCGGTGTGCTGATGTGGTGGTGCTGGGGTGTGTGTGTGTATACATGTTTGTGTGTATACATTGTATGTGTGTGTGTGTATACATTGTATGTGTGTGTGTGTGTATGTGTGTGTGTGTGTGTGTGTATGTGTACGTGTGTGTGTATACACGTGTGTGTGTGTATACACGTGTGTGTGTGTATACACGTGTGTGTGTATACACGTGTGTGTGTATACACGTGTGTGTGTGTGTATACACGTGTGTGTGTGTGTATACACGTGTGTGTGTGTGTATACACGTGTGTGTGTATACACGTGTGTGTGTATACACGTGTGTGTGTATACACGTGTGTGTGTATACACACGTGTGTGTGTGTATACACATGTGTGTATACACATGTGTGTGTATACATTGTGTGTATGTATATATTGTGTGTGTGTATACACATGTGTGTGTATACACGTGTATACATGTTTGTGTGTGTGTATACATGTTTGTGTGTATACATTGTATGTGTGTGTGTGTATAAGTGTGTGTGTGTGTGTGTGTGTGTGTGTATACATGTGTATGTGTGTATACATGTGTGTGTGTGTGTGTGTATACATGTGTGTGTATATACATGTGTGTGTGTACACATGTGTGTGTGTGTGTGTGTACACATGTGTGTGTACACATGTGTGTGTGTATACACATGTGTGTGTGTATACACATGTGTGTGTATACACGTGTGTGTGTATACACGTGTGTGTGTGTGTATACATGTGTGTGTGTGTATACATGTGTGTGTGTGTATACATGTGTGTGTGTGTATACATGTGTGTGTATACATGTGTGTGTATACATGTGTGTGTGTATACATTATGTGTATGTATACCTGTGTGTATACGTGTGTGAGTGTATACGTGTGTGTGTATGTGTACATGTGTGTGTGTGTATGTCTCCATGTGTGTGTGTGTGTATGTCTCCATGTGTGTGTGTAAGTGTACATGTGTGTGAGTATACGTGTACATGTGTGTGTGTGTACGTGTCTACGTGTACATGTGTGTGTGTGTGTGTGTGTGTGTGTACGTGTGTACGTGTCTACGTGTACATGTGTGTGTGTGTCTACGTGTACATGTGTGTGTGTCTACGTGTACGTGTGTGTGTGTGTGTGTCTACGTGCGTGTGTGTACGTGTGTGTGTGTGTGTGTACGTGTGTGTGTGTACGTGTGTGTCTACGTGTGTGTCTATGTGTGTGTGTGTCTACGTGTGTGTGTTTGTGTCTACGTGTGTGTGTTTGTGTCTACGTGTGTGTGTGTATACGTGTGTGTGTGTATACGTGTGTGTGTGTGTATACGTGTGTGTGTGTCTACGTCTGTGTGTGTGTGTGTCTACGTGTGTGTGTGTGTGTGTGTCTACGTGTGTGTGTGTGTGTGTGTGTCTGTGTCCCTGTGTGTCCTTTGGCCCGTGACTCCGCCTCAGGGAAGGGGGGGGGGTGGGGGGGTGGTGGGAAGGAGGGGGGTGGGGGGGAAGGGGAGGTGGGGGGGAGGTGGTGGGAAGGGGGGGAGGTGGGGGGGGGTGGGGGGAAGGGGGGGGAGGTGGGGGGAGTTGGGTGGGGGAGGTGGGAAGGGGGGTGGAGGTGGTGAGGAGGTGGTGGGAGGTTGTAAGGGGGGAGTGAAGGGAAGGTGAAGGGGGGGTGAAGGTGGGGGTGGAGGGGAGGTGAAGGGTGGGGGTGGAGGGGAGGTGAAGGGGGGGGTGGAGGGGAGGTGAAGGTGGGGGTGGAGGGGAGGTGAAGGGGGGGGTGGAGGGGAGGTGAAGGGTGGGGGTGGAGGGGAGGTGAAGGGGGGGGTGGAGGGGAGGTGAAGGGGGGGGGGGTGGAGGGGAGGTGAGGGGGGGGTGGAGGGGAGGTGAAGGGTGGGGGTGGAGGGGAGGTGAAGGGGGGGGTGGAGGGGAGGTGAAGGGTGGGGGTGGAGGGGAGGTGAAGGGGGGGGTGGAGGGGAGGTGAAGGGTGGGGGTGGAGGGGAGGTGAAGGGGGGGGTGGAGGGGAGGTGAAGGGGGGGGGTGGAGGGGAGGTGAGGGGGGGGGTGGAGGGGAGGTGAGGGGAGTGGAGGGGAGGTGAAGGGGGGGGGGTGGAGGGGAGGTGAAGGGGGGGGGTGGAGGGGGTGAGGGGGGTGGAGGGGAGGTGAAGGGGGGGTGGAGGGGAGGTGAAGGGGGGGTGGGGGAGGTGAAGGGGAGGTGGGGGGGGATGGGGAGGTGGGGGGTGAAGGGGAGGTGGGGGGGGGGTGAAGGGGAGGTGAAGGGGGGTGGAGGTGAAGGGGGGGTGGTGGGGAGGTGGAAGGGAAGGAAGTGGAGTGAGGGGAGGTGAGGGGTGGGTGAGGGGAGGTGAGGTGAAGGGGGGTGAGGGGAGGTGAAGGGGGGTGAGGGGAGGTGAAGGCCGCTCCCTCACCCGTCCGCTCACTCACCCGTCCGGCAGCTCCCTCACCCGTCCGGCCGCTCCCACGTGGATCTGAGGCGGGAGGCAGCTTGTTGTGGCCGCTCCCCCGCTGTGTCCCGGGCGCTCGCTCGCTCCGCTGACTGTAGCGGCGCCGGGGGGGGGGGGGGGGGGTGGAGGGGAGGTGATTTGAAGGGGGGTGAGGGGTGGGTGAAGGCCGCTCACTCACCCGTCCGGCCGCTCCCACGTGGATCTGAGGCGGGAGGCAGCTTGTTGTGGCCGCTCCCCCGCTGTGTCCCGGGCACTCGCTCCTCCGCTCACTGTAGCGGCGCCGGGGGGGGGGTGTGTTTGAAAGCGCGGGAGACACGGGGAGAGGAGGACGTGCGCGCGGGTGTGGAGGCTGATTTCGGGGAGGAAGAGGCGGAGGCGGGTATGTGAGCCCCCCCCCCCCCCCCCCGGGTTATACAATGCTGCTAATGTACACCCCCCCCCCCCCCTACTGTGTGTGTCCCTGTGTGTGTCCCTGTGTGTGTCCCTGTGTGTGTGAGTGTGTGTGTGTGTGTCCGTGTGTGTGTCCGTGTGTGTGTGTGTGTGTCCGTGTGTGTGTGTGTGTGTGTGTGTGTGTGTGTGTGTGTGTGTGTGTCCCTGTGTGTGTCCCTGTGTGTGTCCCTGTGTGTGTGTGTGTGTCCCTGTGTGTGTGTTTGTGTCCCTGTGTGTCCTTTGGGCCGTCACTCCGCCTCAGGCCAATGAGAGGTGTGCGGGGGCGGCCCAAGGGACCAATGAGATTTCCCCTAGGGACACCGGACATCCAGCAGGCAGGCAGGCTGGCATGCATGCAGGCAGGCAGGCATACAGTGCTTTCACTAATATAGTATAAGATTGGAAAGAGCTGGAGTCACATCCCCTTCAGGTTATTCTATCCTCGTGATAAATCAGTGACCACACTGTGAGTCTCCCACCGAGCTGCCCCAGCTCACAGTGATTATGTATGTATGCGTTTATATAGGGCCCACAGTGTACTCAGCACATTACAAGAGAGACAATACAGCACAGAGAATTATAATACAATGCAACAAAATCAGACACTAGGAAAGGAAATCCCTGCCCCAGAGAGCTTACAATCTAAATGGTATGTTGGGAGACTTCGAGATAGCAGGTGAGGGAATACATTCCAGGGATTAATCCCATTGCTAATTCTTGGAGTCAGGAAGGAATTAATTTTTCCCCTTAATGGGGTTTTTTGTTTGCTTTCCTCTGGATCAATAAGTATAGATATAGGATAAAGTATCTGTTGTCTACATTTAGCATAGGTTGAACTTGATGGACGTACGTCTTTTTTCAACCTCATCTACTATGTGACTATGTAACATGCAACTATGTAACATGTAACTATGTAACATGTAGATGGCAGTGCTTGGCCACAGTGGTTGGTACGAGTGACTGAGTGTGGGACAGTAGCCATGAGTCCAGGCTATGGAAGCGCTTCATTTAAGAGGCGAGGTTTAAGGTAAGGTGTTGGCATGGCATGTGAGTGTGAGTGAGTGTTACAGGTAAGGGGCAGTGAGATAAGGTTTAAGGTAAGGTGTTGGCGTGTGAGTGTGAGGGAGTGTTACAGGTAAGGGGCAGTGAGATAAGGTTTAAGGTAAGGTGTTGGCATGGCGTGTGAGTGAGTGTTACAGGTAAGGGGCAGTGAGATAAGGTTTAAGGTAAGGTGTTGGCGTGGTGTGTGAGTGTGAGTGTTACAGGTAAGGGGCAGTGAGATAAGGTTTAAGGTAAGGTGTTGGCGTGGCGTGTGAGTGTGAGTGAGTGTTACAGGTAAGGGGCAGTGAGATAAGGTTTAAGGTAAGGTGTTGGCGTGTGAGTGTGAGGGAGTTTTACAGGTAAGGGGCAGTGAGATAAGGTTTAAGGTAAGGTGTTGGCGTGTGAGTGTGAGGGAGTGTTACAGGTAAGGGGCAGTGAGATAAGGTTTAAGGTAAGGTGTTGGCGTGTGAGTGTGAGGGAGTTTTACAGGTAAGGGGCAGTGAGATAAGGTTTAAGGTAAGGTGTTGGCGTGTGAGGGAGTGTTACAGGTAAGGGGCAGTGAGATAAGGTTTAAGGTAACGTGTTGGCGTGGCGTGTGAGTGTGAGGGAGTGTTACAGGTAAGGGGCAGTGAGATAAGGTTTAAGGTAAGGTGTTGGCGTGGCGTGAGAGTGTGAGTGAGTTTTACAGGTAAGGGGCAGTGAGATAAGGTTTAAGGTAAGGTGTTGGCGTGGCGTGTGAGTGTTAGGGAGTGTTACAGGTAAGGGGCAGTGAGATAAGGTTTAAGGTAAGGTGTTGGCGTGGCGTGTGAGTGTGAGGGAGTGTTACAGGTAAGGGGCAGTGAGATAAAAAGGTTTAAGGTGAGAGAGCACTAGAAGTGAGATGGGTGGAGAGGAGACAGTAATGTCCAGAACACAGGAGATGAGCATGGGCACAACGGGAGGTCAAAGCTGATATGTAGTGAGGAGCAGGTGAGTGGAGAACCTTGAAGGTAAGGAGAACTTTGTAGGTGATCCGAAACTTGATGGTCTTTCCGCCCCCTCACCTGCTCTGCGTACAGGTCGTCTCGGTCGTGCATGTGCTGGTGCTTCCCGAGGTCCGTGGTGATCTCTCCGACCTCAGTGTAGAACTGGACGTCCGTGTGCCTCTTCTTCCCGAACATGATGGCGTTCTGTCGGAGGAGGGAGACGAGTCATCTGACCACCCTGCTCTCACCATGTGCAGGGACCTGTGCAAGAGCAACTGGGCCCAAATCTGAGTCACCGACCAGTATCAGAGGTGAGCAGCTCATTCATTTCAGCAAGGGGTATTAGAAATCCTTCTCAGACAAAGAAGATCAATTGCATGAACCATTAAACGCCAGGCCTCGATAGAACTGATTGTGCATCAGAAATGTATTCATTACATTTGCATAAAGAAATACATTGAAAGCTATAAGAAGGAATCACGGAGAAGGAAGTGTGTGCACGGAGAAGGAAGTGTGTGCACGGAGAAGGAAGTGTGTGCACGGAGAAGGAAGTGTGTGCACGGAGAAGGAAGTGTGTGCACGGAGAAGGAAGTGTGTGCACGGAGAAGGAAGTGTGTGCACGGAGAAGGAAGTGTGTGCACGGAGAAGGAAGTGTGTGCACGGAGAAGGAAGTGTATGCACAGAGAAGGAAGTGTATGCAAGGAGAAGGAAGTGTATGCACAGAGGCAAACATTAGCCAGATCGATTCTGTATATTTGAGTCTCTTCCCTGTGACTGTCATGTAGGAGGAACATGATCCACCAAGACCGCCCATCCCAGTTTAGGGTAAGATGACAGTTCCGGCCCTTTGAGTCTGCCCACCTAATGTCTATCTAGCTTGCTTGGGTAGAGGGGAGCCAGGGTCCACCCCGCAGCTCGTTACCTTGAGGTGGAAATGAAGAACGATGATCATCTCCCCGTCGCAGGGCTGGAACATAGCGTGCTTGATGTTGTTGTATAAAATATCCACCTTATCACCTCGGACAGACGTGAAGCGGAAACCTGTGGGGAAGGAAAAGGGGATCAGTGATGTCTCTGCGCCCTCCCGCTGCACCTTTCAGACCCGTAGGACCCTGCGCCCTCACCGTTGACGTGAGCCTCCAGGGAGCCCTGCATTCTCTTCTGGGCGATGTTTGGCCGGATGTACAGATCCTTCAACTTGGGGTTGCTGCGGTTGAGGTTGATGACGAGGGAGTCTTGTTTGACGATGCCCTACGGGGAGGGGACAGAGGAAGAGGAGAGATGAAGACCCTCTGACCGAGGAACGCTCCGTATCTCGACGAAGAGGCAGAGCCCGTGGGGTTGCCGGTGTCTTCACTCACCTCCTTCTCTTTCTCCTCTGCTTCTCGGGTCTTGTACCGTTTCTGGACCTCCTTGATGATGCGGAAAGCATTCTGCAGGTTGACGGCTGGCACGCTAGGATCTCCGGGAGTCTTCATGTTAGAGGCTCGGTACGTTCTGAGGATGGAGAGTCACAGATGACACAGATGAGAGAACCGCAGGGTATGGACCACTTCAGGGAATCGCATGCGACAGGGCGGGGTCTTCTCTTACATTTCTTTAACGAAGGTGGCATCGGGGTTGGGAAAGATGTTACCCTCGTTTCGCCCCAGGGCACTGCCCGGGCAGTAGAAGTTGATTCTGAGGTAGGTATAGTCACCCTCCACTGACATACTGATATTCTGCAGAAAGACAGACAACGTGTTACAGAAGAACGAGAGAGCGGGAGAATCGGGCAACAGGACGACGAAGGGAATTACGTGGCCAGTGAGAGATGGTGAACATCATAGGAGAATGACGAGAGGAGAATAGACCGCCAAAGAGGCAGGCCGGGTTACGGGTAGCAGATGCGAGCAGGTCCTCTCACACTCACCTTGATGGTGGCGATGTGGAAGGGGGTAGCGATGCCAAACACTGGCATGATGACAGTCTCGTACTTCTTGTCAATATAAATCTTCATTTCACGGATATCCGGCTCCTTTGGCAATTGAGACGTGTTCCTGTACGACACGTTGGACTTCCGCGCCCTAAGGGGAGTCACAAAACAGGGGTGAGCGTGTGACGTGGCAAAGGGGATCTCGGAAGCAGCTGGTGTCCCTCCCGCTGAAAGGTGGCACACTGATACTGACCTGTGGACAATAAAGTCTGTGCTCAGGAGAGACCCAGAGCTTCCATTTTATTTCTCCGCCATGCATGATGACCGTCACACCAGAAAGAAGGGACACTTGGTCCATTGCCCATCAGTTATGACCCACACAAAGCAGGCTCTTACTTTTGTGTCTGCTGCTCTCCCTTCAGCTCTGTGAGCCTCCTCTTGGCCTCCTCGTTCAGCTGGGCAGCCAGCTCCTTCTGATGAGTGCGACGCTTCTCCTCGGCCGTCAGCTCGTTCTGCGAAGGTGAGGAGAGGGGGGAAAGGATTGAGTGAGAGGAACGAATCCAGAGAACACATCTAGAAATGATGGGAGTGCGAGAACTAGAAATAAAGGCCTTGAATGAAATGATGTTTCTGTCCATGCCATGCATGAGCAGGGAGAGGGACACAGATTGGGCACAGGAGAACATACCCTGGTCCGTTCAGGCAGCAGGGTAGCAGCAGCAGCGCGGGACCCTCGGCCCAGCAGGTCCTCTGCTTCATTCTTCTCCTCCTCCTCCTCTTCCTCATCCTCGTTCTGGGGGCAGACAGAACATACTGTAACAGACCAGTCTGCGGCAGCACTTTGCCTCCTCGCGAGACGGAGCCGCCATTGCACGGCACAGCAATGTGTGGCAGGCCCATCTGGCAACCAAGGGGTTACAAATTACGGGTGGGGCGGCCGGTGGAGGATTTGGAACCAAGAAGGGGGGGGTAAAACACCGGGGTTAGGTTACCACCAGGTTAAATTTACCACCGGCCATCTAATGGGAAATGCAAACTTGCCAATATCTCCGGTCACACCCACCTTCAGGAAAATGCCCACGTTCTTCACTTTCTTCTTCACGCCGGTAAGGACGGTCGCCGGCCCCTCCTGGGAGAGAAGGGAAAGGCTCAGATCCTCACACTCACCCAAACTCAGGGAGGAGATTTTAGTCCTATTTGTTAGAATGGAGCTGAACTCTTCCCAGGCGAAGAGAGAAGACCCTCATACTAACTGGGGTGATAACAGGGGTTCATCCTACAGGAAGAGGCAGATTAGGGCTGTGAGGAGGTGTTCTTATATGACAAAGGTATGTTGTGGCTGTGCTCTGTTCTTCAGGAAGGCCAGGTTGGTCTGGGAGCCGAAATCCGCATTTACCTCGTTCACCAGCAGTGTATCCCCCACGAACAGAGCATAGGTCTTCTCCTCGGGCTTCTTCCCCTCCTTGTTGGTGAGGTCAGACAGTCCCAGGTGAACACTGAACACCATGCCTGGAGGTAAACATCGGAGAGTCAGCAGAGCCAATTACTCACAGGCTACGCCCGAGCCAGCGAAGAGACAACTACTCACAGCCTACGCCCGAGCCAGCGAAGAGACAACTACTCAGCCTACGCCCGAGCCAGCGAAGAGGCAACTACTCACAGCCTACGCCCGAGCCAGCGAAGAGGCAACTACTCACAGCCTACGCCCGAGCCAGCGAAGAGGCAACTACTCACAGCCTACGCCCGAGCCAGCGAAGAGGCAACTACTCACAGCCTACGCCCGAGCCAGCGAAGAGGCAGCTACTCACAGCCTACGCCCGAGCCAGCGAAGAGGCAGCTACTCACAGCCTACGCCCGAGCCAGCAAAGAGGCAGCTACTCACAGCCTACGCCCGAGCCAGCGGATAGGCAGCTACTCACAGCCTACGCCCGAGAAAAGACAACTACTCACAGCCTACGCCCGAGCCAGCGAAAAGACAACTACTCACAGCCTACGCCCGATCCAGCTACTCACAGCCTACGCCCGAGCCAGCGGAGAGGCAGCTACTCACAGCCTACGCCCGAGCCAGCGGAGAGGCAGCTACTCACAGCCTACGCCCGAGCCAGCGAAGAGGCAACTACTCACAGCCTTCGCCCGAGCCAGCGGAGAGGCAGCTACTCACAGCCTACGCCCGAGCCAGCGGAGAGGCAGCTACTCACAGCCTACGCCCGAGCCAGCGAAGAGGCAACTACTCACAGCCTACGCCCGAGCCAGCGGAGAGGAAGCTACTCACAGCCTACGCCCGAGCCAGCGGAGAGGCAGCTACTCACAGCCTACGCCCGAGCCAGCGGAGAGGCAGCTACTCACAGCCTACGCCCGAGCCACCAAAGAGGCAACTACTCACAGCCTACGCCCGAGCCAGCGGAGAGGCAGCTACTCACAGCCTACGCCCGAGCCAGCGGAGAGGCAGCTACTCACAGCCTACGCCCGAGCCAGCGAAGAGGCAACTACTCACAGCCTTCGCCCGAGCCAGCGGAGAGGCAGCTACTCACAGCCTACGCCCGAGCCAGCGGAGAGGCAGCTACTCACAGCCTACGCCCGAGCCAGCGGAGAGGCAGCTACTCACAGCCTACGCCCGAGCCAGCGGAGAGGCAGCTACTCACAGCCTATGCCCGAGCCAGCGAAGAGGCAACTACTCACAGCCTACGCCCGAGCCAGCGAAGAGGCAGCTACTCACAGCCTACGCCCGAGCCAGCTACTCACAGCCTACGCCCGAGCCAGCGGAGAGACAACTACTCACAGCCTACGCCCGAGCCAGCGAAGAGACAACTACTCACAGAATACGCACGAGCCAGCGAAGAGGCAGCTACTCACAGCCTACGCCCGAGCCAGCGAAGAGGCAACTACTCACAGCCTACGCCCGAGCCAGCGAAGAGGCAACTACTCACAGCCTACGCCCGAGCCAGCGAAGAGGCAACTACTCACAGCCTACGCCCGAGCCAGCGAAGAGGCAGCTACTCACAGCCTACGCCCGAGCCAGCGAAGAGGCAGCTACTCACAGCCTACGCCCGAGCCAGCAAAGAGGCAGCTACTCACAGCCTACGCCCGAGCCAGCGGAGAGGCAGCTACTCACAGCCTACGCCCGAGAAAAGACAACTACTCACAGCCTACACCCGAGCCAGCGAAAAGACAACTACTCACAGCCTACGCCCGATCCAGCTACTCACAGCCTACGCCCGAGCCAGCGGAGAGGCAGCTACTCACAGCCTACGCCCGAGCCAGCGGAGAGGCAGCTACTCACAGCCTACGCCCGAGCCAGCGGAGAGGCAGCTACTCACAGCCTACGCCCGAGCCAGCGAAGAGGCAACTACTCACAGCCTACGCCCGAGCCAGCGGAGAGGAAGCTACTCACAGCCTACGCCCGAGCCAGCGGAGAGGCAGCTACTCACAGCCTACGCCCGAGCCAGCGGAGAGGCAGCTACTCACAGCCTACGCCCGAGCCAGCGAAGAGGCAACTACTCACAGCCTACGCCCGAGCCAGCGGAGAGGCAGCTACTCACAGCCTACGCCCGAGCCAGCGGAGAGGCAGCTACTCACAGCCTACGCCCGAGCCAGCGAAGAGGCAACTACTCACAGCCTTCGCCCGAGCCAGCGGAGAGGCAGCTACTCACAGCCTACGCCCGAGCCAGCGGAGAGGCAGCTACTCACAGCCTACGCCCGAGCCAGCGGAGAGGCAGCTACTCACAGCCTACGCCCGAGCCAGCGAAAAGACAACTACTCACAGCCTACGCCCGAGCCAGCGAAGAGACAACTACTCACAGCCTACGCCCGAGCCAGCGGAGAGGCAGCTACTCACAGCCTACGCCCGAGCCAGCGGAGAGGCAGCTACTCACAGCCTACGCCCGAGCCAGCGAAGAGCCAACTACTCACAGCCTACGCCCGAGCCAGCGAAGAGGCAACTACTCACAGCCTACACCCGAGCCAGCGAAGAGGCAACTACTCACAGCCTACGCCCGAGCCAGCGAAGAGACAACTACTCACAGCCTACGCCCGAGCCAGCGAAGATACAACTACTCACAGCCTACGCCCGAGCCAGCGATGAGACAACTACTCACAGCCTACGCCCGAGCCAGCGAAGAGACAACTACTCACAGCCTACGCCCGAGCCAGCGGAGAGCCAATTACTCACAGCCTACGCCCGAGCCAGCGAAGAGGCAGCTACTCACAGCCTACGCCCGAGCCAGCGAAGAGACAACTACTCACAGCCTACGCCCGAGCCAGCGGAGAGCCAATTACTCATAGCCTACGCCCGAGCCAGCGGAGAGGCAGCTACTCACAGCCTACGCCCGAGCCAGCGAAGAGGCAACTACTCACAGCCTACGCCCGAGCCAGCGGAGAGGAAGCTACTCACAGCCTACGCCCGAGCCAGCGGAGAGGCAGCTACTCACAGCCTACGCCCGAGCCAGCGGAGAGGCAGCTACTCACAGCCTACGCCCGAGCCACCAAAGAGGCAACTACTCACAGCCTACGCCCGAGCCAGCGGAGAGGCAGCTACTCACAGCCTACGCCCGAGCCAGCGAAGAGACAACTACTCACAGCCTACGCCCGAGCCAGCGAAGAGACAACTACTCACAGCCTACGCCCGAGCCAGCGGAGAGGCAGCTACTCACAGCCTACGCCCGAGCCAGCGGAGAGGCAGCTACTCACAGCCTACGCCCGAGCCAGCGAAGAGCCAACTACTCACAGCCTACGCCCGAGCCAGCGAAGAGGCAACTACTCACAGCCTACACCCGAGCCAGCGAAGAGGCAACTACTCACAGCCTACGCCCGAGCCAGCGAAGAGACAACTACTCACAGCCTACGCCCGAGCCAGCGAAGATACAACTACTCACAGCCTACGCCCGAGCCAGCGATGAGACAACTACTCACAGCCTACGCCCGAGCCAGCGAAGAGACAACTACTCACAGCCTACGCCCGAGCCAGCGGAGAGCCAATTACTCACAGCCTACGCCCGAGCCAGCGAAGAGGCAGCTACTCACAGCCTACGCCCGAGCCAGCGAAGAGACAACTACTCACAGCCTACGCCCGAGCCAGCGGAGAGCCAATTACTCATAGCCTACGCCCGAGCCAGCGGAGAGGCAGCTACTCACAGCCTACGCCCGAGCCAGCGAAGAGGCAGCTACTCACAGCCTACGCCCGAGCCAGCGAAGAGGCAGCTACTCACAGCCTACGCCCGAGCCAGCGAAGAGGCAACTACTCACAGCCTACGCCCGAGCCAGCTACTCACAGCCTACGCCCGAGCCAGCTACTCACAGCCTACGCCCGAGCCAGCGAAGAGGCAACTACTCACAGCCTACGCCCGAGCCAGCGGAGAGGCAGCTACGCACAGCCTACGCCCGAGCCAGCTACTCACAGCCTACGCCCGAGCCAGCGGAGAGACAACTACTCACAGCCTACGCCCGAGCCAGCGGAGAGACAACTACTCACAGCCTACGCCCGAGCCAGCGGAGAGGCAGCTACTCACAGCCTACGCCCGAGCCAGCGGAGAGGCAGCTACTCACAGCCTACGCCCGAGCCAGCGGAGAGGCAGCTACTCACAGCCTACGCCCGAGCCAGCGAAGAGGCAACTACTCACAGCCTACGCCCGAGCCACCGGAGAGGCAGCTACTCACAGCCTACGCCCGAGCCAGCGGAGAGGCAGCTACTCACAGCCTACGCCCGAGCCAGCGAAAAGGCAACTACTCACAGCCTTCGCCCGAGCCAGCGGAGAGGCAGCTACTCACAGCCTACGCCCGAGCCAGCGGAGAGGCAGCTACTCACAGCCTACGCCCGAGCCAGCGAAGAGGCAACTACTCACAGCCTTCGCCCGAGCCAGCGGAGAGGCAGCTACTCACAGCCTACGCCCGAGCCAGCGAAGAGGCAACTACTCACAGCCTTCGCCCGAGCCAGCGGAGAGGCAGCTACTCACAGCCTACGCCCGAGCCAGCGGAGAGCCAATTACTCACAGCCTACGCCCGAGCCAGCGGAGAGGCAGCTACTCACAGCCTACGCCCGAGCCAGCGAAGAGGCAGCTACTCACAGCCTACGCCCGAGCCAGCGAAGAGGCAGCTACTCACAGCCTACGCCCGAGCCAGCGGAGAGGCAGCTACTCACAGCCTACGCCCGAGCCAGCGAAGAGACAACTACTCACAGCCTACGCCCGAGCCAGCGGAGAGGCAGCTACTCACAGCCTACGCCTGAGCCAGCGGAGAGGCAGCTACTCACAGCCTACGCCCGAGCCAGCGAAGAGCCAACTACTCACAGCCTACGCCCAAGCCAGCGAAGAGGCAACTACTCACAGCCTACACCCGAGCCAGCGAAGAGGCAACTACTCACAGCCTACGCCCGAGCCAGCGAAGAGACAACTACTCACAGCCTACGCCCGAGCCAGCGAAGAAACAACTACTCACAGCCTACGCCCGAGCCAGCGATGAGACAACTACTCACAGCCTACACCCGAGCCAGCGAAGAGGCAACTACTCACAGCCTACGCCCGAGCCAGCGAAGAGACAACTACTCACAGCCTACGCCCGAGCCAGCGGAGAGCCAATTACTCACAGCCTACGCCCGAGCCAGCGAAGAGGCAGCTACTCACAGCCTACGCCCGAGCCAGCGAAGAGACAACTACTCACAGCCTACGCCCGAGCCAGCAGAGAGCCAATTACTCACAGCCTACGCCCGAGCCAGCGGAGAGGCAGCTACTCACAGCCTACGCCCGAGCCAGCGAAGAGGCAGCTACTCACAGCCTACGCCCGAGCCAGCGAAGAGGCAGCTACTCACAGCCTACGCCCGAGCCAGCGAAGAGGCAACTACTCACAGCCTACGCCCGAGCCAGCGAAGAGGCAGCTACTCACAGCCTACGCCCGAGCCAGCTACTCACAGCCTACGCCCGAGCCAGCGGAGAGACAACTACTCACAGCCTACGCCCGAGCCAGCGGAGAGACAACTACTCACAGCCTACGCCCGAGCAAGCGGAGAGACAACTACTCACAGCCTACGCCCGAGCCAGTGGAGAGACTACAGACAGACACCCCTGATCCATTCCTACTAAATCCAGTGATTTATCACATGAAATGTGAGCCCCACTGATCTGAGAAACCGATAATTGATATACATATTTAGAGAGATTGTTTATAGAAAGAATTTTGAGAGAGAGCGCGAGAAAAAAGAAAGAGAGCGAGCGAGCAAGAGAGTGCGCGAGAGAGAAAGAGAGGGAGGGAGCAAGAGCGAGAGCGAGGTAGGGATATATATAGGTAGCAATAGATTTACTGTACATAGATAGGTGCGATCCTGAAAGTGAGCGTAAGGGACATAACATGAATTTGGAACGAACATCCAAAGAAAGGGACGGCGCACTGCTGTAAAAAATGCAGGGGCTAACACAGGCAATGAAGGGTTAAAAAGTTAGATTTTAATGAAGTGGCATATAAGGAACATGATGGCAACTGACGCGTTTCGGGCAAGCGCCCTTTGTCAAAGAGTATGTCTGCGTCTAGACCATACTCACACTGATATAGACGATCCCCCGCCCACTCCACCGGAGCACCGCAAAACGGAGCGACACTGGGGACGCAAATCTCATTGGGGGAGCCCATCAGCGTGACGCGCCCCCCGTTGTGGGCAGCTCATTGCCTGTGTTAGCCCCTGCATTTTTTACAGCAGTGCTCCGCCCCTTTCTGCTGATGTTCGTTCTGATAGCACATTGGCGTGATGCACGCAGCGAGATACGCTGCCATGTGCGAGTACCGTTTCTCCTATACTTACTGACTGTACAGGAATGGACCAATACTGGTGTTCCTCTCGAGGTTTGTCCAGTGGAGTACTTCTGCTACATTATGCTTTGCATCTCCACTATATGGGCAGTTATTGCTACTAACGCCACACATGAGATGCAGATAGACCCAGTGTATCAGTCTCACTGGGCATAAATCAGAGCTTATCGTATATACTGTACAATCATATTTATGATTCAAGACTCGTTTGGATTACATGTTTCTGTGGACACTGAGCACCGTTATTTGGAACTTGTTTCTAATTTCTTATCATAATATGAGTTTGGCATGGGAAGAGTTTATGAATAATTTAGCTCTCACCTTTCTTGAGTTTGTACTGGTTCTTGCTGTTGATGACTAGCGATCCTTCCCGGAACTCAATCCCCATAGCGAATCTGAAGAGCAGAGAGGGAGGGGCGTGAAGTCTCAGGCCAGAGGTCACCATCTCTCCGAGGCATCGGGAGAGGTTACAGAGACTAACCACTGAAGACAAATCTACACAGAGGGGTATCACTCACCCCAGGTTCTTCGTGATCTTGCTCATCAGCTCCGGTTTCTGCTTCTTCACCTGATCCATGATCGAAGTGTATATCTCGCAAATTTTTGCACCTGTAAGTGCAAGAGGGGATTGCACGTGTCAACTGGCGCAGGAGGGACAGACTCGCAGGGTGACAGGTAGCCACCGTCACAGACTCGCTGGGTGACAGGTAGCCATCGTCACAGCCTCGCTGGGTGACAGGTAGCCACCGTCACAGACTCGCTGGGTGACAGGTAGCCACCGTCACAGACTCGCTGGGTGACAGGTAGCCACCGTCACAGACTCGCTGGGTGACAGGTAGCCACCGTCACAGACTCGCTGGGTGACAGGTAGCCACCGTCACAGACTCGCTGGGTGACAGGTAGCCACCGTCACAGACTCGCTGGGTGACAGGTAGCCACCGTCACAGACTCGCTGGGTGACAGGTAGCCATCGTCACAGACTCGCTGGATGACAGGTAGCCACCGTCACAGACTCGCTGGGTGACAGGTAGCCATCGTCACAGACTCGCTGGATGACAGGTAGCCATCGTCACAGACTCGCTGGATGACAGGTAGCCATCGTCACAGACTCGCTGGATGACAGGTACCCATCGTCACAGACTCGCTGAGTGACAGGTACCCATCGTCACAGACTCGCTGAGTGACAGGTATCCATCGTCACAGACTCGCTGGGTGACAGGTACCCATCGTCACAGACTCGCTGGGTGACAGGTACCCATCGTCACAGACTTGCTGGGTGACAGGTACCCATCGTCATAGACTCGCTGAGTGACAGGTTCCCATCGTCAGACTCGCTGAGTGACAGGTACCCATCGTCACAGACTCGCTGAGTGACAGGTTCCCATCGTCACAGACTCGCTGAGTGACAGGTTCCCATCGTCACAGACTCGCTGAGTGACAGGTACCCATCGTCACAGACTCGCTGAGTGACAGGTTCCCATCGTCACAGACTCGCTGAGTGACAGGTTCCCATCGTCACAGACTCGCTGAGTGACAGGTACCCATCGTCACAGACTCGCTGGGTGACAGGTTCCCATCGTCAGACTCGCAAGGTGACAGGTTCCCATTGTCACGGACTCGCTGGGTGACAGGTACCCATCGTCAGACTCGCAAGGTGACAGGTTCCCATTGTCACAGACTCGCTGAGTGACAGGTTCCCATCGTCACAGACTCGCTGAGTGACAGGTACCCATCGTCACAGACTCGCTGGGTGACAGGTACCCATCGTCACAGACTTGCTGGGTGACAGGTACCCATCGTCATAGACTCGCTGAGTGACAGGTTCCCATCGTCAGACTCGCTGAGTGACAGGTACCCATCGTCACAGACTCGCTGAGTGACAGGTTCCCATCGTCACAGACTCGCTGAGTGACAGGTTCCCATCGTCACAGACTCGCTGAGTGACAGGTTCCCATCGTCACAGACTCGCTGAGTGACAGGTACCCATCGTCACAGACTCGCTGAGTGACAGGTTCCCATCGTCACAGACTCGCTGAGTGACAGGTTCCCATCGTCACAGACTCGCTGAGTGACAGGTTCCCATCGTCACAGACTCGCTGAGTGACAGGTACCCATCGTCACAGACTTGCTGAGTGACAGGTTCCCATCGTCACAGACTCGCTGAGTGACAGGTTCCCATCGTCACAGACTCGCTGAGTGACAGGTTCCCATCGTCACAGACTCGCTGAGTGACAGGTACCCATCGTCACAGACTCGCTGAGTGACAGGTTCCCATCGTCACAGACTCGCTGAGTGACAGGTTCCCATCGTCACAGACTCGCTGGGTGACAGGTTCCCATCGTCAGACTCGCAAGGTGACAGGTTCCCATTGTCACGGACTCGCTGGGTGACAGGTACCCATCGTCAGACTCGCAAGGTGACAGGTTCCCATTGTCACAGACTCGCTGAGTGACAGGTTCCCATCGTCACAGACTCGCTGGGTAACCGGTACCCATCGTCAGACTCGCTAGGTGACAGGTTCCCATCGTCACAGACTCGCTGGGTGACAGGTTCCCATTGTCACAGACTCGCTGAGTGACAGGTTCCCATCGTCACAGACTCGCTGAGTGACAGGTTCCCATCGTCACAGACTCGCTAGGTGACAGGTTCCCATTGTCACAGCTTCGCTGAGTGACAGGTTCCCATCGTCACAGACTCGCTGGGTAACCGGTACCCATCGTCAGACTCGCTAGGTGACAGGTTCCCATCGTCACAGACTCGCTAGGTGACAGGTTCCCATTGTCACAGACTCGCTGAGTGACAGGTTCCCATCGTCACAGACTCGCTGAGTGACAGGTTCCCATCGTCACAGACTCGCTAGGTGACAGGTTCCCATTGTCACAGCTTCGCTGGGTGACAGGTAGCCATCGTCACAGACTCTATCACATTTCTATCAACACTGTGCCCCACGTTCAGTTGGAGGACGCATTTGCTATGTGACAGCTATATGGTCGCGGCCCAGTGGGGGCAGGGTCGCTGCCGGGCCGCGGCCCAGTGGGAACGGGCCGCGGCCCAGTGGGCGGGGATGTCTAACCTACTCAGGTCCCTTCTGTCTCACACCGTACACATCCTCTGTAAGACCCGCCCAGACGGTGCCATTTGACCCTCCTGGCACAGGACTAGCCTGTGGCCGGCAGCCTCCCCTCCGTACCGTGCGTCAGCTCCTTGCACAGCTCGTCCTGCAGCTGCAGCAGGAAGTTGTAGTTCTCCTGCATTTCCGGCGTGGGATCCACGATGAGCGTGCGCACCAGGTTGGAGCAGTACGACTTGTAGCGGATGCCCATGGCGCACGTGATGGCCCCGAAGTGCATGTGATTCTTATCACTGGAAGCGGAAATACAAACCGTGAGCAGAGTCTCCTCGCACGACTCTCCACCCCCCCCCCCCCCCCCCCGCAGCAATCCTGCCCGGCAGTGTGTGGCATCCACAACGCTTAACATAGAAACACATTCAAGGAGCATATGTTCAATTTAAAAAATAAAAACAATTCCCCCTCCCCACTGTGTGTGTACAGGGGGTCCCCGGAGTTGAACCGCATTCATTTCAGCTCCAGGGGCCCCCTGCCTTCACAAGATACTCACCTCTGTGGTGGGTGCCGGGAACGGCTTCGCAGGTAAATATCCCAGTCACGCTGGACAATAGGAAGCCGCAGGGGGTGACATCACGACTTCCTATTGGCCCGCGGGACATTTAAACCACCATTATGATAGCCCCAACTAGCCCAGCCCGAGCTGCTACCGGTACCCTCCACGGAGATAAGTATCTCTGGGAGTAGGGAGTGCCTCCCGAGCCGAAACTAACACGGTTCAGCTCCGGACCCCCCCGCTTCAATCCTACAAAAGGGGAAAAAAACCTCATCGCAGGAGTGTTTCTTTACATCTCCCCACAGACAGGTTCAGAGATCCCAGTACGGGATCTTCCTATCCCCCCAGAAGAAGGTAGGGGGAATAAAAAGGGGGGGATAGGAAGATGTTTGAAAAGTGCGTTTAAATTACACACAAATAATAAACAAGGCAGCCACAGGTCTTCTAAAGTGCAGAGAAAAGTTTCATGCAAAATAAAAAGAATCACACATTTCAGTTTTATTAGGAACCTTTCCCAGGTATTTGTAGAACCGAAACGCCTCTTTTTTGCATTCAGCTTTTTAAGACTTGTGGTTGTTTTGTTTATTCTCATTTTGTATGACCTATTTTTACATGGTGCACCTAGGAAACAATTCTATTAGTGGGGTGAGGCGGGTTGAGATATAGATATACATTTATGAGCGAGAGACAGATACATTTAAGTTAGATGTACTTCTTGCCGGTGTAAGAGTTCCAGGCGGACACTCACCTGACCACGCTGAACTTCAGGTGGTAGGTGCCCCCGCTCTGGATGATAGGGGGGTAGCACATTTCGATGGTGGAGGGGTCCGTCCCTCCCAGGTATTTCTTGTCCTCTATGGCTTTCTCCACCGACTCGGCCAACTTGCTGTGCCGCACTTTCTACAACGAGAGGCGCAGCGTGAAGGGTGGGGCGCGCTCGCTGTGCAACAGTACTAAGCATAGCCCCAATCCCACAGTACGCCGACCCGTGCCACCTTCTACGCAGCACGTATACGGCGGCAGAATAATTCTGGGGCAGAGCACTGATCCTATCACTATGGGATGTGTGATATTTTATTCACTGGTCCTTTCACGCTGTGAACGTATATACGGGTGGTATACCCATGGAGGACACACGCTGAGCCAGACCCCAGCATTACTCTCACTGCCAGTATGTCACTCTCCGTGCGCAGCGAGGACACCGAGTGGCTCCCGCCCCCACAATCCCTCGCCCGGCTGTTTAAACCAGGTCCGGGAGTCTTAGGTCGGGACAGCTTTGTCTCTCCCTCACCTCGTCTGCGTCCACGATCTCCATCACCCGCTCCTTGAAGAACTTGGTGAAGACGTCGGACGTGATGAGGGCTGCTTTCTTCATCAGGTTTAGCTCCCCGTCCTCCTTCACGGCAATGGTGTAAGCCACGGCAGCGCTGATATCCACCTGCGGGGGGGAGCACAAACCCTGCGATGACATGGCTGGGAGATGGCACATGTGAGATACATGCTTCCAGTGTTAATCTGCAGGTCGGGGACACTACGCGCCATCAGCTTGTGCTCAGACCCTCTGCCGAGATTCAGCAGAGAAACGGTTACAATCGTCACTTATCCTGATCCTCGCGGGACCCGCGGGCGCGTTTCCTCGGGGGACCCGCGGGCGCGTTTCCTCGGGGGACCCGCGGGCGCGTTTCCTCGGGGGACCCGCGGGCGCGTTTCCTCGGGGGACCCGCGGGCGCGTTTCCTCGGGGGACCCGCGGGCGCGTTTCCTCGGGGGACCCGCGCACGCGTTTCCTCGGGGGACCCGCGCGCACGTTTCCTCACATATTATTCTCCTTTGTACTTGGAAAATAAACAGCAGGCGAGAGGAATCGGGGCCTTTCAGGTGCGAGAAGGGCTGACAGGCCCACCCAGCACCACAGCAGTGATATATTTAGTATAGGGGCAGCCAACTACAGTCCTCAACCTGACCGCTTAGCTTTTTCAGTATATCCCTGCTTCAGCACAGGTGGCTGTCATTCCACCTGCGCTGAAGCAGGGATATCCTGAAAACCTGACCCGTTGGTAGCTCAAGGACTGGAGTTGGCTACCCAATTTAGATGTGTACACACACGCACGTTGGGATGGATGCACAGAAATCAGCTCTCACCTTCTCGAATCCCTCTTTGTTCAGGCTGTCGTTCCAGGTTTTCATGAAGTCCCCTGGAAACTTGTCCTTGCTGAAGACCCCAATGCGTTTGCCCTTCTTGCTGCCTTGGATGGCTTCGATCATCTTGTCAAAGCTGGCCTTGTTGGCCTCGTTTTGCTGGAAAAGGGATGGGCGCAATAAACAGCTGCCAACTCAAAGCCTTCGGTGTGGCAATGTCATGCTTGTCACGTTTCACAGCACAGGATCCTGCCAGTCTAACTATGTCACATCAAGATGGCAGAGGCCGACCTGATGGGTCACATGTCCCCATTCTGTCTGTCACTCACTCACTCCAATTTCAAGGTCACCCAGGGGTTCATTCAAGGTCTTATAGTCCACACGTGTCATGGTCACCCTACTTGGGTAGGGGTTGTGCTTGCCGTCAATGATATGCTTTCCTCTCCCCAAAAGGCCGGGTCTCCTCACCTTCTCCCGTATCAGCAGGGTAATGGCTGGAGCGCCGTTGGCATTCTCGTTGCCCTTGGTGTTGGCGATCTGCTTGAGGAATTCTACCTTCTTCTTGCTGGCCATAAAGATGATCTTCTCCTCACAGAACACCATGATGGTGTCCGTCAGCTCGTAGCCAAACAGCCAGGTCTGGGGGACAGCAAGAGAGGGAGCGACAGGCATGAAAATAACAAGCTGTGCCCATATTACACCACTCATATCTGCCCAAACTTATAGGACCACCATCTCAAACTCCCGGCAACGCCACGGTAAACTAACCCACACCGCTCTGTACAGTGGCAGTTACTCACCCTCTAATGCACTATTTATACCCGAGGAATAAATTGATATCCACCTGTGCTGAAGCAGGGAGATCCTTAAAACCTGGCCTGTTGGTGGCCCATGAGGCCTGGAGTTGGCCACCCCTGTATTAAACCATGAGATTGCCAATGCTTAAGCACAGGCTTGCTCTTGCGTTAACACGCTGTCATGTCTATCTCCTTCTCTGTATACAGTACTGTTCCTTGCTTTGTGCAGGTAAGTAGTGGCTTTAAAAGCGACTACTTCCTGTCTAATATAGTGCTGGCTTACAGCGCCGGCGACGTCGCCCGAAAACAAAATGCATTGTCGCCCCCGCCGCGTGCACTTATAGTAAGCGTGACGGTGACGCAATTTGTGGTAGCCGTAATTATTTGATTTTTCAGGGGCTGTCACCTCATGACAGCCCCTGAACCAATCAGGAGCCTGGTCGCCCGCGACGACGCCACAAAGCAAAATACAACTTTCGCTTTCGGGGCGACGGGTGACGTCACGCGTTGCGTCGCCGGCACTATAGGCGCGGCCTTAGCCAGCGTGTGTATACAATGTTACAATATAAGACTGGAAGAAACTGACAACCAAACCAACCGGCGGTTAAACAGATTTGATGCCCCACAATCCCTCACCTGCAGGGCGGTAGACTTGGCATACACAATCTCCTCGTCCACCCCCACCGATACAACGATGGCGTCCACCGTGGATAACTCATCTTCGCTTTTCTGCGGAAGAATTACAATTGCAGAGATAATTTACAAAAATCAATGCTAACCCTGCCTGGTAAAGAGTTATTTTGCGATTCCTAATTGAGAGAGAATGAGGAGTGGAGGGGGATGTGGGGGTGACGGGGGATGTGGGGGTGACGGGGGATGTGGGGGTGACGGGGGATGTGGGGGTGACGGGGGATGTGGGGGTGACGGGGGATGTGGGGGTGACGGGGGATGTGGGGGTGACGGGGGATGTGGGGGTGACGGGGGATGTGGGGGTGACGGGGGATGTGGGGGTGACGGGGGATGTGGGGGTGACGGGGAAGGAGGAGCCCCTCTTGGCGTGCCTCAGTTGGTTATGTTACACTCAACCGCCCCCAGCACAGAGCCCGCAGGCTCCCAGCTGTGGCGTCGGTATTAGCATGGCAACTCATCACAGGCAGTGCCAGGGCAGAGGAAGGGGGGAAAGGGAGGTGGGGGAGGGGGAGAAGGAAGGGGGGGGCGGGGGAAAAG